>NC_079210.1:23277267-23432267 GCF_026745355.1 Beta vulgaris subsp. vulgaris | reverse complement strand
CTTCGAAATTTCTTTTGGGAGGAAACTAAAGAATAAGGGTTAATGACGGATCATTCGATTTACTTCGGTTAGTTTTTGGTATTCGAAAAGTAAAGAGGGAAGAATGAACAAATACACCTGGAAAACATAACAATGAGGATCAATAAAAGCTAGAGACAGTCGTTATCGCACATATGGCCATATCTCTCATGATCAGTATTCAGCCACAGACAATTTTATGTGGTTATATCAAGAGCTTCTAACAAAAAGAATTTGAAAATATTAAGTTGTGATAAAGATCATGGAAATTCGAATATTACCATTAATGTAGTGCACAAGGAAATATTTCAAAAATGTGAAATCAATATTCTTAATATTAATCTACTAGATTGTTTTATATATTTTGTAACTATCATTCATATTGTAATTTATTTAATTATATGTGTTGTTTATTCAATATGATTAGATTCGCGCATTGTTCTTTTTTTATATTAATTGCACCATTTCGTTTGTTCTGTACTATATAATATGTATTATTTGGTCAATAAAGATTTTACTAAAGATTTTACCAAATCATATCTATACATAAAACGTCCCTTGCATTTTTACACGGGTTAAAAACTACTTAGAATTAATACTTCCTCCATTTCAAATTAATTGCAACACTTTTGCAATTGCGGACTCCGAGGCATTTTTTCAATAGTGTATAATTAGATGTGAAGGGGTATGTAATTAGACTAATTAATAATACAATAAATCCATTGTATCAACACCTAGCATCCACCATCACCATCCTTCACCGCCAGCTGCCACCACCGCCGCCCCAACCGCCACCACCACCACGACCACCACCCCGCCAACACCACTACCAACACCATCGCTAACACCACCACAACCATCAAAACCACCACCACAACCACCCCGCCACCACTATCTTTCATTTCACGAAAATTCACAAAAAATCATCACGATCTTCATCTTCTCCTGTTAGGCCATATATTGTATTTCTTTGTGATCGGGCCTTTGTGTATTTAGGGGCCTATATTCTTTTGTATATATATACTTTCTAACACAGAAATACAAACTAAGGAAAATTAAATCCTGACATGGTATCAGAGCTATCAAACCCTAAACACTATTTTTTTTTCTCTCTATTCTCCTCTACTGATCGACTACGGAAGAAGACGGCAAGATTGCCCCTTCTTCCCCATTCTATCTAGGTGCTGGTGATCAGCCCGGTAATTTAATCACTCACGTCATATTGAAGGGCGATAATTATCTTGCTTGGTCGAGGGCGATTACTTTGTCGCTCAAGTCTCGACGCAAGTTTGGGTTCGTGGATGGAACAATCTCCAAACCGACTGAGAAGAAGAAGATGCTCAATTGGGAGACCATGAATTCGATGTTAGTATCATGGATATTATGGTCGGTCGACGCAAAATTGGCAGCCTCCATTCCATATTTTGAGGAAGCGCAGAGGCTCTGGGATTATTTGGAGAAGCGATTTTGCGTGGCTAGCGGACCTCGTCTCCAACAACTACGTTCCTCCATTACCACTTGTAAACAATTGAAAAACATGACAGTTGAAGACTATTATAACAAATTGATGGGTATTTTGATGATGTAAATAGCCTCAAGCCACCTCATAGCTGTGAGTGTGGTTCTTGCACTTGTAATATAGCAGCCAAGTATGAACTCGACAAGGAGGAAGAAAAATTGCACCAATTTTTGGTGGGTATCGATGACGATTTATATGCTGTTGTGCGCACCAATTTATTGTCTCAACAGCCTCCTCCTTCCTTGGACCGTGCCTATCACGCATTTCTTCAAGAAGAACGATCGCGAGGTATTGCTCATGGCAAGGTTCAGAAAGAGAAGGATGATGCTCATGTGTTTGCTCTTCCATCGGATCGTTTTAAAGGTCCTCCTGTTCGTCGTGATAAATCGAAGTTATTTTGTTCTCATTGTTAGCGTTCGGGCCATGATAATGAGGGTTGTTTTATACTTCACGGGTATCCGGACTGGTGGCTTGAAAAGTATGGCCGGAAGGGTGATACTGCTGCACCTTCTCGTACTCACGCAGGGCCGAAATCATCCGCTTCTGCCCCTGTTGCTGCTGCTGATCGCAGCAAGTAGGTTGTTGCCCCTGCCGCCTCTACGGCTGCTGCCCGTGCTCATGCCGTGGGCCCTCTTGCATCGTCTACTGCTCACTCCTCTCAACCTCAGGACAGTGGGAATGGTCTATCTTCCTTGTCCGATCTTCAGCCCGAACATGTTCAAATTTTGCTTAACATGATCAATAATAGTAAGCAGGATAGAATGCATGGTGAGTATTTTTCGTTGTCTTGGATCATTGACACTGGAGCATCTCATCATGTGACGGGTGACGAATCCTCCTTAATGGATATTACCTTCATTTCACCTTGTTCTGTTGGCCTTCCCGATGGTACACAAGCCGTAGCCACTAAGGAGGGTTGTGTATTTCTAGCCGTTGGAATGACTCTTGAGCCTGTTTTATTTGTTCCGCAATTAACTTGCAATTCATCCATCTTCATCTTCTATAAGAGCAAATTCAAAAAAAAAAAATGATCTAACCAAATTATAGACGAAAAAATCAAATTACAGATCTAACTTAAGAAAAACTAAAAATTACAGATTTTAATTACTTGGGAAAATCTGGAAAAGATGATGAAGATAGAAAGATTTTCCCAGATCTAACAAAGGAGATCGATGAAGACTTCGCAGTTAAATGCTTCGTCTTCGTCTTCTTTGTTTGTCTTCGCTCGACTTCGTCTTCATCTTCTTTGTTCTCCTTTGTCTTTGACTGCGAAGTCTTCATCTTCGAAGTTTTGATCTTCTATGTTCTCCTTCGTCTTTGATCTTCTCCATTTTCGTCTTCGTCATTCATTCGTTTTTGCTCGACTTCGCAGTGATGGTGGATTCAGCGAAGAGAGATGGTGTGACGGAGGAGAGAGAGGGCGTGAGGGAGGAGAGAGGGGCGCTCAAAATTCCGACAATGGTGGCTTTAGTGTTGTGTCGAGGGCATGAGGGAGGAGAGAGAGTGGAGGTGGTGGGGAATGGGTTGGGTTTTTGTGGTGGGGTGGGGGTGGTGGGGTGAAGGAACGGTTGTGGGTGGAGATCATGGATTAGTTAATGAGAAAGATTAGGTAGTTTAATTATTTTAGATTAGAGTATGCAATCAATACTTATTTTATAAAGTAAGGGTATTTAAGTAATTTCATTCCCCTAAACTTACTAAGTAAGGAAAGAAAAAAAAAGTGTTGCAAATATTTTGGAACATCCCAAAATGGAAAGTGTTGCAATTAATTTGAAACGGAAGAAGTAGTTGAAGAAAGGCTCAAAAATACAACTTTTCGGTTTTTCCTGCCGGGGGGCCCAAGTATAGAATTGCTTTAGAGGATCACCGAAAGTAATTAGCAATGCAAACATCTGTTTTCTGTATAATCGAAAAGGTTGGGTGGAGTTAAAACTTCACAGTAATCAACAAACTCATAAGAAAATGCTTTTATCAAAAAGTTGGAGTCAATTAGTGAACCATTTAAAAGCAAGTACTTTACATTCTTTTCAATTCACATGTAGAAAGGAAAAAATAAGCAAAACAGATGGAAGCACATTGATATAGTTTGTGTGCAGCCAAAAGCTGTAGAGCCTTCCGCGTCCTGATTAAGTAGTGTTACTGTGTTAATACTATCTGTGTGCTTGATTCAATACTATCCAAGTTTAATTGTATTGCTCCTTGTTCACCAAAAAAAAAAATGTAGAACTTTCTGTGTCCTGATGAAATACTGTGTTAAATTATAGGTATGCTTGACCCACTATCCATATGTAGAACAATCCACGTCTTGATCAGTAGTTCAGTGTAGATTTTCCGCTCCAGATCAAGGACATATACCAATAGGCAATAGCGAAGAAGTCGGTCTACTTCTGAAGTTCATCAAATTTCAATTTGATGTGCCATAAAATTCATGGCCTCAATTGTGTTTCACCAAAAAAACATGATGATTAATACTGCAATGATGGACACAAGTACATAACAAACACAGCGTCGTTTTGCTATTTAGCAAGCTCTATTGATTCTAATCTTTACCAAGAGAAATGTTTAGTAAACATCTTGTAAAAACAGTGATAATAATGGCTAACTGAAGGGGGAAACACATGGAAATTCAGCTTCTCTTCCTGAATTACGCTAAAACAGTTATGACTAGAGTTAGAGCATTATACATAGAGTGTAAGAGAATGGAAGATCTCAAGTCTCCACTCCAACAATAAGAGCACCCAAGAACTATTCCCACTATAACTAGTTGGATAAAATTCTCACTAGAAAGGTGCGCTGCACTGAAGATGAGTGAACTTATCATTACTGCTTGCTGCCATTTCATGCTCGACGCAAGAGAGGTCAACAAAAACCGTCTGTAAACGATTTCCTCCAGCAGGGGAGCGATTATGCAATATACAAGTGCACAGGCAGACTGAGAAACACTGCCGCTTAACAAGATCTCCTTCACTATATGATTGTTCACGCCCTGAAGAAATCAGAACCAAATTTTTTAAAATCTCAAGTACATTAGACATAGGTCAATAAAACTTTAATAGCAATGAGAAGAATATGTCAATGAGCAAATCCTGGTTTATGCACCTAAGTGCACAGTGCTCACCGACCCGAAAAGGGATGTGAAAAACTGTAAACATTCACATCTAATATTGGAGTAATTCAGAGTTTCCACTTAATTATCTTATGCCCACGAGGTTTCCAGCCAAAGAAACACAAATAAGCTGGATCTTTCAAAAGCCGTAATGGCCCACTTAGTAGACGCCGCTCAATGGCCATATTGATAATGATTATATATGTAGTTAATGATCTTCGTAAGCAATTTTTATTCCCACTCAATACAACCTTGGTAATGGAAGGTAATGGAAGTTATCAAGATGATCACTAGTTTGGGCGTAGAGAAGAGTTATCATGAACATTGACAGGATACTTTCTACACAACTACTAATGAACTTATTTGCATTACTACCATCTATTACCATCTACCAAAAGGAGCCGTAGAAGTTAAAAGGCCAAGGATCAAAGGATCAAGCAAAGCTATAAGCTGTGCGCCAATGAATGCTCTACTAAAGTGATACGCTCTTGACAAAATCTCGAGTTGCTTGATCAAAATTTATGAGGTTACACTCAGCCAGTAAGCTGTAGTTCACCACTGGGAGATCCTATTCTGCGTGATGTAGTAGTCCAGTAGTCCAGTACCTTTTAAGCACATTACTTTCCAGGACTAGTCCTTGAACAAAAATAGAAAAGCTTTTCCTTTAATAGCTAGTCTTATGTAAGACTGCCTTACAATAAAGTTAGTGTAAGTCTACCTTATTTTTTTCCCATAAATGTGTCATTGTTTAAGTTAAAAGGATCACATATTACGTTAAAGGGTAACTTTTTGATAAAGGGTCACCTCTTAACTTAAAAAGGTTTTTATTTTAACTGTGAGTGACCCCTTGAGGTCAGAGAATCACCCCGTCTTACCATAAGTTATGGTATGTCGGTCTCATATAAGAATTTGTATTCCTTTAAATTTGAAAACCAGATCTCTGTTTTAAAATCACCCATTATCTTCTGCAAATAGACAATTTTTGCAGCTGGCAGATAACAACTTACCCAAAACTTTCAGCTTGCATATGCTGATATTCAATTAATGGAGATAGAAGCATTAAGTTCATTCTAGGCACTTGGTAGTTTTGTGTTCATACTTCAGATGTATCTGGAGGCAATAAATTCCAAGGGTTACTGTATTCAAGGACAATGATCTGAAATGACCGTGGATAAGTGTGTGACATCACCTAACTCTAAGGAGATCCATCCTTGGCTCATATGAAGTTCCCAAAAGTCAGAGAATTCAGAGGTCAAAAGGAGGGAACTCGAATAACTAGATCTCAAACAAGTTTATAAGTTCCCATAATAATGAACTTTCTTCATAATTTCTATAATATCAGAAAGCGGGTCAAGAGTCCAAAGTTAAGTGAAGATTTTCTGATTCGTGGAGTTTGTCTCACATTAACATTACAGAAAAGCTCCAACGATAGGTCACCAGATGTCAAATTTATCTTCTACAGTTTCCTTTGAAGAGTGGATGAAAGGGCAGAAGTAAATAATCAGAATAAGAACAGAAGTTACTAGACCAACCTTAGTATCAACCAATTTGTCAGCAAGAAATGATGTGAAGAACATTGCTATAACAAGAACACCGAAACCCAGAACAGCAGTGACCATCCAGCTTCTCTCACTACGCATTTTGCCAATTTGAAAGAAGCTAACAGGCTTATGCTTCGTGGTGAACTCCAGAAGCAGCAGAGCACCAAACAACTCCAGAGTCTCAATCACAAGTAAAGCAACTGCCTGCAGGAATTCAAATGGGGGAAAGCAGGAAAGTTTCAGCATCAGTTGCTGCAGGAAATCCGAATTACTACTGTGAAGCTCAATCGACAAATCTAAGATCAGCTCTATGATTGAGGAATGTATATTGCAATCTACCTTAATCAGAAATAAGTGCAAGTCAAGGCAACTGGTCCTGAATAATTACCAAAAGCACATCTCTGCAGAATATTTTTTTAGCAAATGATATGAAATAATATTCGGGGCAAGCCTGGTCAACCCAAACTAAATATGTGATGAATTGATGCAGCAATAAAGCATCAAACACCAGGAACCAGCATCAAATGAGAATCCCTTAACTAAAAGGGCACATGTTTGTCAGCATCAAACTTGTTCTCTTTTTCTTTTTAATCCCTCTGCATTCCTTAGTGCAGTTTCCAGAACTTTCAGCAAATTATTGTGAGTTTCACCATCCATTGGAAGAAGCATAGACCAGTTTTGTTTTGACAGCAAATGAAAACCATAAAAAACGAGTATAGATGAAAATCATCTTCAACATCACATTGATCTGTCAAACAACTGACATATGTTTCGACCTGATAAAACTCCTCTATATACTAATGTATTCAATTGCCCCATCCAGAAAGAGGTCACACATGAACACAAAACTCCAGGACACGGACACCAGACACCAGACATATTTACAACAACACAAGATCTTATATGGAACCTATTTACAAATATATGGAATGACAGGATAACTTTTCTATAATAACGACTAATTCTTTTTTTTTTTTAACTCATATGAGCCACGAAGGCAGTACAAAGAAAGGGAGGGGGATTCAAACCTGTGACCTATCGTTTACAGCACCTCAATATTAACCACTAGGCCAAGACATCATTGGTATAATGACTAACTCCTTGCTATCCATGGATTGTAGATAACTTTTAAAGTCTTAAAATGAGTTACTGTACGTTTGTCTCACATAAACACTTGTTAATACGATTACTATTTACTAGCAAAAGCTTCAAGAACTAAAATTGTGTTCTTGCCTTAATTTGAGGCTCAAGATCAGGCTGATTCAATAAGTGAGCAACAACAGATAATCCGCCGAAACTCAAAGGTATATGTAAGCTGAAAATATACAAACCCATGTTGCTCCAAACACTCCCATTTTCCCATGGCGGGTCGGATTCTAGTAACGAGAAATCCTGTTTGAAAATCCAAGAATCACCTACTAAAATCAAAATTATGACACAAGTATATAATTAAATGGAAGCGCAAATATATAGATTTTTCAAATGATTATAGCAATTAGTGGACCACTACAGCGGTTTGCTTGTTGTCTCCAGAGTTTCTGCAGCAGAATTTTAACCGGATTTTGGGTTTGGAATAGATGGAGGTTGATCTATGGAGACCAAATTTTGGAGTTGTGGACGAAAGAATTTGTATTTCAGAATCAACTTTGGCGGGTAAAAACCGGGCTGTTGTGCATAGTACTGCCATCTTTGCTTTTAATTTTAGCTCTGAGAACCCGGCCTTTCTCCTCACCTTACTCTTCTTTATCACTGGTCAAGTTAGGACTTAGGGTGAGTTTATCTCACTTACTCAACTCCAAACTTTAGTATGTGTCACATTAATTTTCCATTGTTTTTTAATTGAGTTTTTCTACATAATATTTCTGTATTTTGCAAAATTCTATGTTGTAATTGAAATTTCCACGTTGTACCTCTAAGATTTATTAACATTACACAAAATATTCTTATATACGGTATAAAATAATAGATTTTGGGACTTTCTTACCCTGTGGGCATATAGTAGGATTTCATAGCCTTGTTAGATTACTGAGGTTTGGAATATGATCTGATAAATTAAAGGCTAAATGAGATTTAGAGTAGAAATTTTTATTAGTAAGGGTATTTTGTGTGACGTTTAGAGAGTTTAGGGGTACAATGTGTAGAGTTCAAAAAGGTCGGGTACAACGTAGAATTTCGAAAAACACAGGGGCACTACGTAGAAAAACCCTTTTTAATTTTACAGACTCACTCTAGATTTATTCTAATTCTATACTTTATCCCTCAAACTCTTCATAAATTATATTTTAAATTGATTTTACAAAAAAAAAATAAAAATAAAAGACAAATGTCAACTTTTAAGTGGCTAAAAATTTCACTCCTTACATGTCATAGTTTTGGATGGAGTCTTTGATTATCAAACTTACTCCAAGACTCCCATATTTTTCTTTCAACATTATTGCATAGTCTTTACTCAAGACTCTCAAAGTCTTTACTCAAGACTCTCAAAGTCTTTACTCAAGACTCCCCTTAAGACTACCAATATTCATACCCTAGCCCCAAATTGATTTCGAACAAACCATTAAAGGCTTAAACCCAATTATTACCCTAGCTCATGGTTGTAATTAAATCATACTCCATCCATCCCCAAAAAAGATGAGAGAAAAAACTAACAAAATTCAAAAAAGACTCCGAGAAACCTTGGCCCCTAATTAATTTCGAACAAATCCCTAATCCAATTTGAACAAACCAAATTAGCTCAATTCCTTCCTAAATTCCTGTTGGTTGTTATGCAATACTATCTCTGTTAATTGTTGTTTTGCCAGCATGGTTAGTTGATTGTTTGATAATCCTTCCATCTCCCCTCTGTTGTGTAGGGGGTAGGTCTGCAATTTCTGATAAAGTGCTTAAGGAGAAATTAAGCTTGTGGCAGATCTACAAGGTTAAGAGTGTAATTATTAAAGTTAGTTTCACCATTAATCTACCTAATTCTCCCTCAATTTTGATTAGGTGGTTGTAATTCATGGGTTTTAAGTAAAAGTTTCGAAAGAGGGTTCAGGTTTGTCTGGCCGGTGATGGGAATGTTCATTTATTTCCCTTATGCTTTGTGAGTTTCTTAATTTCTTTTGGAGTGAAGGTCATCATTTCTCTTTGTGGGGGGTGGGGGGAGGGGGTGGTCATTGTCGTTCGATTTATGCAATTTGCATCTCTTTCTGTTGGAGGTTTATTGATTACTCAAGCTGTAATATTTAGAAATTTTACAGTTGGCCAAACTAAATAATTATAATTATTGGTTAAATGTTTCCTTTAGTTAAGTGTATGACGAAAAAAATTGTTACTCTTCAATTTCTTAAATAGATGTATGTTGTATGAATTACAAGATAGCAAATAATAATAAGTGTAGGTGATATTAAAAAATAATATAGACAAAATAATTACTAGCACTTTACAAGGTACTTCTAATCAAAAGTTGGGTCAAAATGATGGTGTTAATAAAAAGGAAAAAAAAACTAAAGATTAATAAAAATAAAAAAAATAAAAAAATAAAAAATATAGTAACAGTAGCTTTGATTTTACTTCCTCCATCACAATTTTTCCTCACAAAAAAGCCAACCAAGAAGTTCTAATCCAAGATGAATTTTCCTTGCACAATAAACTCTACTTCAATTTAAAACTTCAATCCAAATTAAAGTTTCCCCAAAATTCAATTATTTCTTTCAACTCTATCAACACAATTAGATTCCCCAACAATGGCTATAAATACTCATGGTTGCTCCATAACTTATCACCCACACAACATTTCCAACTTCCGCCGGAAACCACCATCCCAAAAAAAAACCCCAAAAGCTTCATTCTTTTGCTCTCTTTCTCTCTCCTCTATTTCGAACTAACCACCCTCGCCCCACCACAACGCCGCCATGTGGCCTCGTCCTCTTACCACCGGCGTGCCTCACTTGCCGGTGAACCCCCACACTCGCCGCAAACCCCTCCCGTGTCCCTTTCTCTCTCTCGCCTCACCTCTCCCCTGTTTTGCGCCACAACAACTGCTGCACCGGAGCACCGTTCTCAAAGAACAGCGCCGAACCACCCCTGTGCAACCTCGTTGTCGGAGCCCCAACCCACTCCCAGCCGACCTCCGTCTTTTGCTGGACCTTCTTCTCTGATCTCTCCCTCACCCAGTTCTTTCTTCTCTCTCCTCTGCTTGGTCTGCTCTACCCGCGCACACCATTGGACCACCGCCGTGACGCCACCTCACTTTCTGCCTCGCCTAGCCGTTCAGTCGCTGGATCTTCGACCCCCTTCGCTGCAAACCTCTCTGTCGTGCTTCACTAGTTGAAGTAGTGGTATGTTAAACATATCAGACATCTCTCTTTCCTTTATCTCTATTATATAAGGGAAGGGGAGGTGTGGTGTCCTTTTTTGAACCGACTATTATGCCCCCTTCCCTTTCCAAATTACAAATCTCTACTACATCAAAGAAAGCCACGGAAATTAGACATTGAGAAAATCACTCACTCACAAATATTATCAGGAAACTTTACAAATATTACGCAAATCACTTATTTCACTCACAAATCACTTATATCAGGAAACGAATTGAGAAAATCACGTTGAAGAAATTACACAAATCACTAAACTTTACAAAAAAAAACTAAAAATTAACTTACAAACCATTGTTCTCAAAAACTCACAAAATTAACTCACAAATCACTTATAGTAGGGTGTCAATACATTAAAAAACATTCACAAAATTCACTTACAATTGTTCTCAAAAACTCACAAAATTCACTTACAAATCATTCTTTACCTATACACGATATGCATAAACAATCTGTAAAAAAAAACATAAAATTTCGACGGGATATCACACATTTGTCCATCGACGATTTGCAAACTTCCAAAAAGGTACACAATTCTTTGAATCTTGCAATTTATTTCAAATTAGTTGAAAAAACAATAGCAATTGGTTATGTAGTCGGCTAACAGAAATAAGGGAGATAATAATTTTTACATTTATGAACATTAATTAACAATTGAGTAGATCATAACTAAATGGATTAAATTTAACTCTTTATTTTCACATGAAATGAGAGAACAAGATAAAAGTAACAAATTTAGTTTTTTTTTGATAAAAAAAAGCACTTTTGCAAAAATCAATTTTCGGATAAAAAATTACATTAATCTGCTAAAACCATTTTCAGAAAAAAAAAAAAGATTATTTTGCGAAAACAAACAGTGAAATTAAGCACCAAGACAACTGTAAAATTTTGAAATGGAAAAAAAGGGCTTTTATACAATTTAACTCTAATTCATTTTCATGTTAAATCAGAAAACAAGATAAAAGTCACGATTTTTTTTATATCAAACTCTGACAGAAAATTTCAAATTTCATCTCTGATGAAAATTTTAAATATAAGTTTGTGAGATCATAATTTAGATGTTAGGCAAGGGAAAAAAAATGAAAAAGATTTATACTTTTCGGATTAAATTTTGGAAAGATTGATTTATACTTTTCGGATTAAAACAAAAATTACATTAATTTGCGAATTACCTTTCTTTGAGATAAAATCGACCCAAGAAAAAACTGAAGTTGGTTTGCTTCCTTCAAAAGTGGGTTCAAACGGCTGATGGATTTCTCATGAACTGTGTTCCTTCAGAAGTTTCTTTTTGATGAATTAGATCTACTGCTGCGCATGTTTAATACGTGAAATGGTTGATTTTGTTATTGTATAATGCATAGTTTGATGAACTGGGTAGTGGATTCCTTCAAAAGTAGTGGAATTATACAGTGAGAGGAGAGAAATAATGAACTGGGTAGAGGGTTCCTTCAAAAAACGATGCTTTATGATGGTGAGATCCGTTAATTTTAGGATTAAAAAGATGAAATTAGATGATTAGATCTTGATGAAGATGATAACAAAGAAAGGTTGATGATGATGATTAGATTTTGAGGGGATTAAAAACCAAGCTTGATGATGATGATAACGATGCTTGAAATGGTGAGCGAGAAGAAAAGAAATAAGATGGAAGTGAGGGAGGAGGAGAGAGAAGGCCTGAAGGGGGTGACCTATGGTGTGTGGTTGGTTTAGAAGCGTGGGGTTAGAAAGGGGTAGTAGAATAGAAGACACTAGAATTTTATTTGTAGAAGTATAATAAATTGAAGAAGCTTTGTTTCTTAGTTAGTAGTACTTAAGTTTGTTAATTGTATATATGTTAGTTGTTTTGCACGTAAAAGATAAAATTAGTAGTATATAATAGTTAGTAGTACATAATTACAAAAATTCTACTGTACTTAATTCAATAATAATAATAATAATAATAATAATAATAATAATAATAATAAATAATAATAATAATAATAATAATAATAATAATAATAATAATAATAATAATAATAATAATAATAATAATAATAATAATAATACTTCATAATAATAGTTATGCCTAAAAATGAACTTAGATACAAACTTTCATTTTCTGTTTGTTTACTACTTCATAATAGTTATTGCCTAAAAATGTCATCGCACGCAAACAGTAATGGCCTCAAAACATATTTATAACTAGACTAAACTACGAATATTACATCTGATACGATATAGATTTCAGAATGGACGACTTTGAATTGCAAATTACATATACTATTGAATGAATTACGATCGTTATGATAGTGGAGGGACTGGATTACTATAAAAGAAATAGAAGTAAATAAGTTGTGGTATGAAGTATGTTTGGTGTTATGCTTTTTTAGGAATGTAAATTGCTGTTTCTGAATTGTGTTTGTATGGGTATGCTGCTAGAGAATTTACTAAACACGGCCTTCAAGCAGGAGAGTTAGCCCTCATTTCTAAAGTTGTATGCGAAACTCAATTAGAAGTCTGTTACATTTTATTTTTGACATGTGTTGTGATTTTGGATTGCATGTGGAGGGTTTTAATTTTTTAAGAAAGAAACAAAAAGGGAGAGTAATGTCAATTAGAGATAGTTGACTAAGGGCCTGTTCTCTTTGGCATAAAACAACTGAACTGAACTGAATTTGTGCTTTGACCTAAACCATATTCCTTCTAATAATAATAGTAATAATAATGAGTAAAGCTATAATAAACAAAATAATATATATAAACAACAATAATAATAATACTTAATAATAATGATATAATAATAATAATAATAATAATAATAATAATAATAATAATAATAATAATAATAAGAGTAATTAGTAAAATAAATTATACTAACATAATAATAATATTTAACAAAATGGTTATAAAAGAATGGAGCTGAACTGAATTGATTGGAGCTGAACTGAACTAAACTGATTAGAGCTGAACTGAACTGAACTGAAAATAAGCTGGGGAGAAGAGGCCCTAAAGATAATGTCGGTTATGGACTTTGTCAGTTAAGAAAGGCTTGAATTTTTTTTGAGGATGGAGGTTGATTAGAAGTTAGGCTTTAATTTTGGGTTGTGTCTTTATGGAGATTTTAAGTTAGGATAAAGGACATTTTAAGTGAAAGGAAAAGGACAATAGAGATATTTTAATTTTTTATATAGGGTGGTTTTTTTTATAATTTCTAATATGGATGATAAACTGATAATAGTTGAAGAGAATTTAAACTCGATTTATGGGTTAACGTGTAATAATAGCTTACTTTCTGTTTGTTTCTAGGATGTGATCTTCTTCTAGCCATGAAAGATGGCTAATTGTTCAAGTTAATCTCTTTTTTTAAAAGTAGTGCTTCATGTCACTCTTATGTTTAGACTATACTAAAAATATTACATCTGATACGATATAGATTTTAGAATGGACGATCGAATTGCAAATTACTCAAGAACGTAGATTAGATGATGGAAATAATAAGGATACGAGAATTCAATGACCCCTGAACAAAGAGATTCTGAAAATGCAAGAAGGCGAGCTAGACGAGAAGATGATATGTAACACCTTTGCACATTCAATTTGACTCACCCACCACTGAAAGACAACGTCAGACTGTGAATCAACGTGATGTACCTACCTCTTCAAATATAAGGATGCCTATGGTAGACATCACTAATCACCAAAGTCATGTCACACATGATCATGGAAGACATAATCATATGTATCTAAACTAGACATAAACATTTGCCTAAATTTCGTTACTCAATTAATTTATACGATCTCTTACGTAGTGCAACTATTGTTTGACATTAATGCCAACAATAATTATGGGATTGCAACTGAAAGTAACATGTCGACTCGACACTTCAGTGTTGGTGAAAGTAGCACTTCCAATGTTAATAACACGCCAGGAGCGGCAACTTTTGGAATAAGGATTTGGAAGGTCGGGAGACGTGGATATCACAATTGTGCAAGGGATTACCAAGAGAGTAATGGGGTTCCCATATTCAGTCTACCTCCGGACAACATGTCCAACTGTCAAGCAGCTTTTATTGTGAATCATCATAATTATGTTGCTTGAGCGGGAAGGTCAGATTACCTGAATTCCCTTTGTCATCTGCTTCTACTAGGCCTCTATTATGATCAAGGAGAGGATGGGGAACATTTCAGACTGAACATTCGAAAGTATAATCATGTTTTCGCATTTACTTCAATGGGAGTCGTTATAGATGATGAATTAGCCGACGCACGTCACGGTGTGTACACATATCGTGCCCACGGTTCAATTTATCATCGTAGTGGTGGATTATTACCTTTGAACTCAAATGATCGTCCTTGATTCCTTCAAATGTACATATATGATACCGATCATGAAAATGAGCATCGAATGGCAGAAAATGCAACGTTAAGAGTGGATATCATTGATAGGATAAAAAATATTTTGAACGAGCACAATCCTTTTATCCGTACTCTCCGACATCTTGCTAACCGAGATGACATACAAGAATGCAAGTTTGTCATAAAAGAGCAACCTCCTAACCAACATAATTATTCAATGCCTTCAGCCTCTCAAGTTGCAGTAGTTGTTGTCGGAGGTGATGATATTGCCAACCTAAAAAAAAGGGATGTCATGGTAGAGTCTTTCACTGCACGACTTGTGTCTATCAAAGAGACTGCAGGCTATTACGATCCACTACAATATCCTCGATTATTTCCTTACGGCTCTTATGGTTGGGATTTAAACACCAGATCTTTAACTGGCAAGAAGATAACATGCCGAGAATTTATTCGTATATGTTTCAGGTACATACAATATCATAACCATTCTCCATCCTCAATGTTAATCATTATGATTATTCTAACTGCTTCACCAATATATACTTGAAATAGATGAGAGAATGTTATGATTCCATAGTTTTAAGGGTTGGCCGCTTAACTCAACAATTTGCTGTGGACAACTATGTAAAGATGCAAGTATCCAATTTGAGATGGGTTGCACTCAACCAAGACACAATTCGTGCAGATTTGTACAAGGGACTAGAGGATTTATACAATGCCGGAGAACACAATACAAGTATGATTTCACATAATACCGGTAATTATCTACTTTACTATAGACATCTATATTATTTGAACCTTATTTTATGCACTTTCTTACCTACATGTAGAAAATGTTGGACGAAGAACTATACTTCCATCATCATTTGCTGGGAGTCCGCGAGATATGCATCAACGATACCAAGATGCAATAGCTTTGGTGCACAAATTTGGCAAGCCAGACATATTCCTTACTATGACGTGCAATCCGTCGTGGTCAAAAATAGTAGCAGAATTACTACCTGGCCAACAACCTCATGATCGTCTAGACTTGCTAACAAGGGTATTTCATCCCAGACTCGAGGAGTTAAAAAAGGATGTGTTAGAAAGGAATGTTCTCGGGAAGGTAGTTGCTTATGTATATGTGATTGAATTCCAAAAACGAGGGCTTCCACATGTTCATATGTTACTAATTCTTGACCAAACTGACAAGCTTGCCCTCCTGATGATTATGATAAAATAGTGAGAGCAGAAATTCCTGACCAACAACAAGAACCAGAGCTCCATAAAAGGATTCTTAAACACATGATTCACAACCCATGTGGTGTCCAGAATCCACGTTCACCATGCATGAAACAAGGGAGTTGTAAGAAGGGGTTTCCTAAGTCATTCTCTAATTGTACAAAGCAAGGAAATGACTCATATCCCATCTACCGTCAGCGTCAAGATGCTCCACCTGTACCGTTACGTGAGAATTCACAAGTAACTGTAGATAATCGATGGGTAGTTCCATATAACCCGTGGTTGTTGAATAAGTATGATTGTCACATTAATGTAGAGATATGCAGCAGCATTAAGTGTGTCAAATATTTATACAAATACATCCATAAGGGTTCTGATAGAGTTTCCATGGAAGTTCATAAAGGGGATGAGATTGCACATTTCGTTGATGCAAGATGGATTTGTGCACCTGAAGCTATGTGGAAATTTTACAAATTTCCAATGACTCGGATGAACCCGTCGGTAGACCGTCTGCAAGTTGACTTGCCAAACATGCACCAAGTTAGATTCTAAGGAAACCAACATATTGAAAGCGTTTTGGCTGACCCAAGGAGCTCCAAAACAATGTTGACTGAGTTTTTCAAGATGAATTCAGTAGATCCTGAAGCCAGAAATTACCTATATAGAGGATTTCCAGAAAAATATAGATGGACTAATTCCATGCGTGAGTGGCGCCGAAGGAAAACCATGCAGAGAATAATTGGTCGATTGTATGTAGCTTCGCCTCTGGATGTTGAAAGGTTTTACCTAAGAATGTTACTAAACCATGTCAAAGGGCCACAATCATATGATCATTTAAGGACTGTCAATGAGATACCCCACCCTACCTTTAGAGCTGCAGCTGATCCTCGGGTCTTATTGAGAATGATGAAAGCATACGTCAATGTCTTACAAAAGCATGTCAGGTAAGAATGTCGTCGGCACTGAGACGGTTATTTGCAACTATCTTAATATATTGTCAACCATCTAGGTTACGTGCACTGTGGGATGAGTTCTTCCCACACTTGGTTGAGGATTATCCGTCTTCGACAACGACAAACAACAATGAAATTCTAACTTACAAGCTTCTTAAAGACTTGGGTCGCTTATTACGACCGCTCATGAAAACAATATCAGACTACAATGAATTGCCAAATTTACCAGAATCTGTTGAAAATATTGACGAGTTATCTGAAGTGATGGAGGAGTATTTCTCAGTGCCAGTTCCTACTGAGGATACCGAGTGCATAGGTAAGTTGAATGCCGATCAACGACATGCATATGACACAGTGATGAATGTTATCACTTTAAAAAATGGCGGTACTTTCTTTGTTGATGGCCCCGGTGGTACTGGAAAAACATATCTGTATCGAGCTATATTAGCTACTATAAAAGGTAGAGGTGAGATAGCTATCCCAGCCAACATCAACTTCTGGAATTACTGCCACATTGTTGCACCTAGGGAGAACTTCACACTCAACTTTTCAACTACCGTTAAAACCAGATAGCTCATCGTCATGCACCTTTACAAAGGGTTCAAAAACCGGCATTCTTTTAAAACATTCTTCAGTTATTATATGGGATGAGGCACCAATGACACATAGGTATCAGTTTGAAGCAGTTGATCGTTCACTTAAGGATTTAATGGGAAATGACTTGCCATTTGGGGGAAAAATAATTATGTTTGTTGGGGATTTCAGGCAAGTTTTACCTGTTGTGAGAAATGGAACAAGAGCTCAAATGATTGATGCATCCTTGATAATGTCTCCACTATAGAACCATATTTCGGTTCTGCAATTGAGAGAAAACATGAGATCTAGACATGACAATGGATTCGCTAATTTCTTACTCTCTATTGGAAATGGCGATGAACCTACCATTTCAGATGATATGATAAAGTTGCCGAGTAACATGGTTATCCCTGCTGTTGCTGGTACCTCGATTGATTGGTTGATTGATCAAATTTTCCCCAACCTAAATGAACACATCGGTGATGGAAATTTTATGGTTGAATGAGCAATCATCACTCCATTCAACGAAAATGCTGATAGAATCAATTAATGACAAGGTTATCGAACGATTTCTCGGAGAAGGACGAACATACTACTCATTTGATTTAGTGCATGATGATACAAGAAACATGTATCAGCAAGAGTTCCTAAATTCAATTGTCACGTCAGGACTGCCTCCATATGTGCTCAAACAGAAACCCGGCGTTGCTCTAATGATTCTCAGGAATATCGATCCTAAAAATGGTTTTTGTAATGCAACGCAACTACTTTGCCATTCGCTAAAGGATCATTTCATAGATGCTGAGATTTTAACTGGACATGCAAGGGGAAACAGGGTCTTTTTGCCAAGAATTCCATTGAAAAATGCTGAAGATATTAGGTTACCTTTTGAGATGGTCATAAAGCAATTCCCTGTAAAGTTGAGTTTAATTTGCTTTAACTATAAACAAGTGTCAAGGGCAAACCATCCCACATGTTGGGATATATCTTTCTGATCATGTATTTAGCCATGGACAAGTGTATGTTGCACTTTCGTGTGGAATTTCCGAGAACATGACAAAGTTTGTTGTCGACAATGGAAAGATGCCTTCTGTTATGATCTATGAAATAAATTATATGTCACCTTCTGATAGGGGACTTATGTCCTCGGTGACTATGTCGTCTGTTGTACTCGCCAAGTAACCAAAGATAGTTTTTTGATAATGGAGATTATATTAATGAAAATGACTTTAAAATTTCTGATTCGAAGTCTATGTTTACGAAATGGTTTTACTATATTCTCTTCTCCCTTTTTGCAAATAAAATGAGTTGAAATGAATTTACGTTGTTATTAGAGTAGTATGTTATTGAGCCTCGGCTCATGACGTTTTGTTTTTAGTTTTAGATATGCATACGAAGATGGGATGACATGACGTAGCAGTGAGGAATACTTTACTTCAATTCATGCAACTATATATGACGGTTATGTAATACAAGTTTTTGATCACTAAATTACGTAACATTAGCTATGCTTAAGCTATCTATATATATTTCTAGAATTACTGTAACTGTTATAGAGGTTTAGTTATATGAAAGAATGTTGCCTTGTACTTTCCCGAGCGGAGAGTAGGACAGTGACGCACCGAATAAGCTAGGAAGGTTTCCGCTGCTAATCTTTGTAATTAATTAACCTAATAACAATGCTTAGAAGTCGGGGCATTATGCAAGCATTCACATTTATGGCCTGTTTGGTTGGTATTATTTTGGGCTTCGAAACGGATTGAGGTAGCCCACTCCTTTTCTATATGTTTGGTTGGGTTGTTGATGAGTCATATTAATAAAGGTATTTCATGATGCATTTAGGTTGCATTTTAGGATCATTTAGTTGCATTTTTAGTCCATAATTGCATATAGTTACTTAAGTTGAGAAGATATCACTCTTGTGTGTGTTTTCGGTGTTTTTGATAGTTTTCAGGTATTGAGAACACAATTGGAGTATTATTGGACAAGCTTAAGCATGAGAAGCATTTAGGAAGGAGCTAAGTCAAATGAGAAGTCCAAAGGGCATCTTCGAGTCAGATTGCAACCCAAACATAGCGGAAACATATTAAAAGGAGTATGGAAGTTGAGTCATGTGCACTCTTTTGATCATAACTCATTATACAGAGATCGAAATTTAGTGATTCCAGTGGGGTTGGAAACTAGACTTGAAGAGCTTTCCAACGGTATATCACACGCCCCGATACGACTTCTAGTTTGCAAGATATGACCTTTACAAATTGACGCTGTTTTGCAGGTCGAAAACCCGCGCCCGCGGGTTATTCTGTGTTTCCTAGTCGAATAGGGCCTTATCTTTTGACGAATTAGACTCTATTTTTCTAGTTGTTTTAGGAAATAGAAAGGTATAAAGACTCAAGAGAATATTATTATTTCCTATCTTATTTTCTATTTTGTTTTTTTTCCATCATTAATTCATTGGAGATTAGAATTCTCTTTCTCTCAATTAGTGAAGAACCCTAGTTTTGCTTTTTCCCCAATTACATTGAATTTTCAATAGAAGCTTTGATTTTTGCAAGATTGGTTCTACAATTGGTATTATTTCTTTCCTCTTCTTATTCCTATTCGATCCTTTATTATTAATTCATGTTTGCTTATTTAATTATGAATATGTCTTCCCCAATTATGATTGAGTAGTCTATTTCTAGGGTTTAGGGGGATCCATGATCAATTAGGAAGGGATGTTTATTAAAGTATTGATTTTTATTGATGCATGTTGATTCCTATTGAATGTTTTTAGTCTTTCAGTCCAATTTGGCCAGATTTGATTGTTATAGTGTTGCAATATTAGGTTATGCGCCGAGAGGTATAAACTTGATATTAAGGCTAGTTTCAATAGGTAGAGTTGGTATTAATGAATTGCGAGAGCCTGTTAATACCGTCCTATGGTTGATTTAGACTTGAGAGAGCGAATTAACCTATTTAACTGCATTATTTTGTGTTTCATCCCGAAATATTGATCATTGGTGAACCTATGCCCTAGACTTCTTATTATTGATAATTCTCGATATAGTTATAGTCTAGTTTAGTATAATTATTCACAAACACTCGTTTCTATACTCTAGATTTGACTGACAATTAGGAAAAGAACACTGTTTCTCTGTGGATTTGACGCTACTTCCCTGACTACTATTTGTTAGAGGACTTTAGGATTACTTTTGATAAGGTGATACGACTTTAGCCTGTCAGTTGTCCATCTTTTTCACTCCCTTACTTGCCCAAATTTGATTCCTCTATTTTTAAACCCTCCTTCCATTAGAGGAAACAAATTATGTTACCTCCCTCAAACCCTTCACTCCCACTCTCTTTCTCCTCTCTTTGCCTCTCTTTCTCCTCTATTTTCTTCAAATCTGCATGAAATTCTTCAAAGTTGCTGTGAAATTCTTTAAACTTATTGCGAAACCTTCCAAACCTGCTACGAAATTCTCATGCAAAACTCAACACATATACTGCAAGATTTAAGTTGTGCTATGATTGACCCAACAACTTTTCAATTTGTTGCGTGATTCTTCAATATGCTGCAAAATCCTTCAATTTGTTGCGAAATTCTTCAAATTTGTTGCGAAAAATTTTCAAATCTGCATTTTATAGCACCTTTTGGTTTGTTCATCTTGATTGAATTTCTTAGGATTTTTTAGAATTTACAATAACTTCTTAAGAATTTTACTGAAAATTTTCGTAGAAAAAAAAATAATTTTTTACAATTTCTCTGAATTTAATATAATGTTTGAGTTTTTTTATGAAATTATTTAAGATTACAATTTTTTCATATATATTTTTTTTGTTGATTTTATAATAAAAGTAAAGTTAAAAATGTGACTTCATTCATAAGGTGAGCCAAACAATGAGTAAAGGAATCTCTATAAGAATGATACCATTCCGGAGTTAAAAGAAACAAATGTTAAAGGTAACATATTCCATTACCATTCCACCTTAATATCCATTCCATTTCGTTTCCATTTTTAGGTTGAACCAAACGACCCCTTAATGTGACTGGAAAGATCATTGATGTAAGTCGAATTAATAATCTTTCTCATATTAAGGTTTGCGCTATTTTTTGTTGCTATATAAGCCAGAAGTTTCAGGTAATTCCTCACTCACTTCAACTGTCATTGTTAGCTCATAATTTTCCTCTAAAAATTTTATTCTGCTACTGCAATCTTAAGTTTGTAGTTATTTGCTTGCTATTTATTATTATGGCGTTTGTTAAGTCCTTTAAAGATGAGGTTGATGCTGGTGTAAGTCACATTCATAATATTTTTTGTTGAGGAAAAAAGTCTCCCTCTCCTTGTTCTACGCATTTTAATTATGTTAATCATGTTCATGATCCTGTTGGCCCTCCTTCTTTTCCTGAAGTTGTGGCTTTAGATAAGTTACCACAAGTTCAAAACGATATAGATGACTAGTCTAAATCTTGTTTAGTTGGTAACATGTTGGGTGAACCTGCTGATCGGAGAACTATAAGCATAAAATTTAACTCTGGTTTTGTTTTTCTGTCTGTAGATACTATATCTAACAACAACAACAACTCTGTTTTCAACGTTCGTCCTTTTCTTGAAAAGGATAGCTTCCTTAATTGGGAAAGAACCCCTAAGACTCGTACTGAGATCTAAGGGTCGAGAGGATGTCTTAGAAACCCCACTTCATGTGATTACTGATGAATCGACTGAAGCAGACAAACGTCGTGCTAAGTAGGCCAATAATAGGTTTTTACCAATCACTTGCCTGATGATAGCAGTCATGGAGCCGAACCTTCAAAAGAGGTTCAAAAACCAAGGATGCTTATAACATCATGCAAGAGCTACATGCCATGTTCCAAACACATACCCGAGTTGAGCGGTATGAGACCAATAGGGAGATACTGGAATGTCACATGAAGCCGAGTCAAGCTGTTTGCCTCCATGTTTTCGCTTTGATAGGTCTTTTTGAAAACATGATGGAACGACTTGGATTCCCTTACAAGGTTGAGTTGGCTACTGACGTCATTCTCCATTCATTGCTTGGCAACTTCAATCAGTTCATGATGACCTTCAACATGAATGAGTCTGAAAAGACATTGCAAAAGCTGCATGGGTTGTTGGTCAATGTTGAGAGGAACATCCCTAAGGAACCACTAGTACAGAATGGACGATTTGCGTGGGATGCGAGGCGCCCATTTGCGTCGGACATGGGTCCGACGACATAGGCCTCGATGCAGATCAGGATACAGGATCTGCGTCGGACAACTACGCGACCCAGTTGATTAGCTATCTGCGTCGCACATTGCTAACGTGCGACGCAGATGAGTGCTGCCAAGGCACCCCTTAAACAGTGATTTGCGTCGGACATAAGTCCACGTCCAACGCAAATTGCTATTTTTTTATTTAAAAAAAAATTATTTTCATCAACTGCAGCTCGTAATATTGGAAAATATTGGAATTTCAACAGGTGTTTCAACTCAAACAAATTAACCAGTAATTTTAAAAAAAAGTAGAAGTAGTGTTTTACTGAGGTAGAAGGGGCGTTTTTTTACAAACACTAATTAAAAAATAATAATACATAAATTACAGAAACCAAAAAGAGAAAATTACATAAAATTAAAATGAGAAAATCACATAAAAATCATAAAAGAGAAAATTACAGAAATAAAAATACTACTCAGATCTTGAGATGAGGGATGAAAGCCTAATTTAAAGAAAAAAAAGCGAAATAAATTACTCGGTGTAGCTAATTCAGTCGACTTTTCATGGCTTCACCGAAAAATTTTTGCTTCGAAAATCCTAGACCTGAGAATGAAAAAAAATAAACAAAAAGAAATCAGATCTCAAAAATGAAAACAAAAAACTGAACATTCAATATTAAACATCCATAACTCGTAATTCTAAGTAGAAAAAAAGAGAGAAAATTCAAAGTGCTTCCAAAAATCAAAAGTCAAGCGAAATAATTACGAAAAAAATCAATAGAAACAAGAAGAAAGTGAGAAAAAAAGTTACCAGTGATTCGAATTGCAAAAATCACAAATTTCGATTTTCATAGTCCAATCAGGAGCAACATCTGCTTCGTTCGTCAACTGAAGATGAAGAAGACAATCAAGATAACTAAGGCAACATCTTCTTCGCTCGTTAGCTTCGTGCGTTCGAATTTTTGAGAAGCGAAAATTTGCTTTGTAGGGTGGAGGAGAAAGAAAGAAGATGAGGCTTTTGAGGAAGGAAGAAGGGGGCTGAAACTTGAAAGATTGAAGAAGGGGAGCGGCGGTTTAATTTTGAGAAATGGGGGAATTTTACGTTAAGAGGGTGAACTGGTGAAGTGGGGCGTTAAAAGAGTTGGGCGCGATTAATATGGGCCAATCATTTGCGTCACACGTGGGCTTCATGCGACGCATATAGCTTTGTTATGTGTGTCGCATATTTGGCCCATACAACACACATAACTGTCTTGCGTCGCGCGCTAGTTAGATACGACGCACATTGGTTGTCTCTTGCGTCGATTCCCTGATATATGCGACGCAAATGAGTCTTCTGCGACGTTTGTCCTGTTGTGCGACGCAGATGGTGAGACGCAAATCGTCGTTTTTCTACTAGTGAACCAAAGAAAGAGGTTTTGATGGTTCCAAAGGGAAAGGGTTTAAAGAAAAAAGGGGCAGGAAAGAAGGACAAATGCAAGCAAGTTGTCGTTGTTGCTGAAAAAAACCCAAGCCAACCGCCAAGCCAAAGGTCGCCGCGGAAAGCAAGTGCTTCCATTGTCATAAGATAGGACACTAAAAGAGGAACTTCCCTCTATACTTGGAGGAAAAGATGTCCCGGGCTTCCACTTCAGGTATATTTTTTACATAAATTAATTTGACTTCTACTTCTTTATGAGTATTAGATACCGGTTGTGGTTCTCATATAGTTAATGATGTGCAGGGACTAAGAAGAAATATGAGGCTGCAAAAAGAGAGGTAGAGCTTCGCGTTGAAAATGGAGCACGGGTTGCTGCACTTGCCACAGGAAGCTATAGTTTGCATTTGCCATCTGGCTTTGTTTTAGAACTCAATACTTGTTATTTTGTTCCTTTGATAACTAAGAACATAATTTCTGTTTTTGTTTTGGATTATGAAGGGTTTTGTTTTAAAATTAATAATAAGTGTTGTTCCATTTCTTACAACAATATGTTATATAAA
This sequence comes from Beta vulgaris subsp. vulgaris, assembly GCF_026745355.1. NCBI lineage: Eukaryota > Viridiplantae > Streptophyta > Magnoliopsida > Caryophyllales > Amaranthaceae > Beta > Beta vulgaris. Next base: position 23,407,466 of record NC_079210.1, on the reverse strand, counting down.
CCAAAAGTGCATCCAAAAGTTACAACAGGTTGACATTCTTCCATCGTTTGATTTCAAATCATTTGACGTATGTGAATCATGCTTGATAGGGAAAATGACAAAGTCACCATTTACTGGAAAGGGTGAAAAGGCCAACAATCTCTTGGGCCTCATACATACAGATTTTTGTGGTCCTATGAGCACAAAGGCAAGGGGAGGGTTTAACTACTTCATTACCTTCCCTAACGATTTGAGTAGATAAGGATATGTCTACTTGATGAAACATAATCTAAATCTTTTGACAAATTCAAAGAGTTCCAAAATGAAGTACAAAATTAAATTGGCAAGACAATTAAAGCCCTGCAATCTGATCGTGGTGGCGAGTATTTGAGCCAAGAATTTGATAATCATTTGAAGGATTGTGGAATTCTTTCACAATTGACTCCATCAGGAACACCGCGGTTAAATGGTGTATCTGAAAAGAGGAATCAGACCTTATTGGATATGGTTCGATCAATGATGAGTCTTGCTGATCTTTCGATTTCTTTTTGGGGATACGCTCTTGAAATAGCTGCACACACACTAAATAGGAGCCCGTCAAAAGCTGTAGAAAAGACTCCATATGAGTTATGGAATGGAAAAACTCCAAGTCAGATAAATGTCTCTTTGAAGGATACCCAAAAGAGACAAGGGGTTATTCCTTCTATAACCGTCATGAGAACAAAGTATATGTTGCTCGCGATTGTGTCTTTCTTGAAAAGGAATTTGTTTATAGAAAGACAAGTGGGAGTAAAATATTTCTCGAATAAATTCGAGATGATCAACAACGGGACGTGCTTCACACCATGTCAGATGCGGTCCGACAAGACGAAAGTCAAGTTCAGGAGATGACGTATTTGACGCGTGAACCTCCTACCGTCCCACGAAGAGAACATTTCTCTTGATGCTCAGACCCCACGTAGGTCAAGTAGGCAAAGCATTCCAAACAAAAGGTTGGTTGATTTCCAGTTAACTAAAAACTCTAAAATTATGATTTTGGAGAATTCAGAACCTACTACCTACAAACAAGCTTTAACGTTAACCCTATTGGATGCAAGTGGGTGTTCAAATTGGAAACAGACAAAGATGGAAATGTCTATGTCTATTAAGCAAGACTGGTTGCAAAAGGATTCAGGAAAATTCATGGTATAGACTATGATGCGGCCTTTTCTCCAGTAGCAATGCTTAAGTTGATTCACATACTTTTAGCGATTATTACATTTTACGATTACAAAATTTGCCAGATGGGTGTCAAAACCGCATTCTTGAATGGGTTCTTGAATGAGGATGTGTATATGACACAACCTGAGGGTTTTGAGGATCCACAAAATACTAAAACGGTTTGCGAGCTTAAAAGATCCATTTATGGATTGAAGCAGGCATCTCGGAGCTGGAATCTTTGATTTAATGAGGCAATTAAGAAATTTGGTTTCCTCAAAAGCGAAGAAGAATCTTGTGTTTACAAGAACTTTAGTGGGAGTATCTTAGTCTTCTTGGTTTCGTATGTAGATGACATACTAATCCTGGAAAATGACATACCAATGCTTGAGTCAGTCAAGGAATGGTTGAAAAGTTGTTTTCTCCATTAAGGACCTTAGAGAAGTTGAGTACATACTGGGAATTAAAATCCATAGAGATTGGTCTCGAAAGATGACTAGACTAAGTCAAGAAACTTATATTGATAAAGTTATTGCAAGATTCAACATGGAAAACTCGAAGAGAGGATTTATTCTCATGTCACGTGGCATATCGCTTAGCAAGAGTCAGTGCCCAACTGAGTCTGATGAGTTAAAGCGAATGACTAGCATACCTTATGCTTCGGTTATAGGATCTATCATGTCAGCCATGATAAGTACTCGACCAGATGTTGCATATGCCTTGAGCATGTGTAGTAGGTTCCAAGTAAATCCAGGAGAAGCACACTGGATTGCAGCTAAGAGCATCCTTAATTGAGAAGAACTAAAGGCGTGTTCTTAGTTTATGGAGGTGAAAGTGAGTTGGTTGTTAAAGGTTATACTGATGCGAGCTTCCAAACCGACAGAGATGATTACTAGTCTCAGTCAGGGTACATATTTTGTCTAAATGGAGGAGCAATGAGCTGGAAGAGCTCTAAGCAAAGCACTGTAGCAGACTCTACGACAAAATCAGAATATTTAGCAGCGGTTGGAGCAGCTAAAGAAGCAGTTTGGATAAAGAAGTTCTTGACAGAGCTAGATATCATACCTAGTGCTCTGGAAGGGATTGAGTTGTTCTGTGACAACAATGGTGGTATTGCAAGCAAAAGAACAGAGATCGCATAACAAATCCAAACATGTAATGAAGAGGTATCACCTCATTCGGGAGATAGTTGACAGGAAGGATGTTAGGATCTGCAAAGTTCACACGGATGAGAATGTAATGAGTGTCACGTTAGGGCTATAGGCTTAAAGAAAATGTTAGAGTGGCTTTAGATTGTACTAGGTTTAGAGAAACTTGTTAAAATATAGAGACATAATAAATTTTGTCAATTTAATTTTGAGTATTAAATAAAATGTCCAAAAACATATCTTGAATTCAACTGTTTTGTCAAATATGTGATTTGATGAATGAAACACCACAAGTGAACAGAATTCATAGAATATTAGAGTTCCTAATCCAAGGCATAAAATTGGACATAAATGAATTATTAACACTAGTTGAATAAATGCTTATTGCTGCGGTCATTGAGTGGCCTATTGCGGCGGTTTTGGCCGTGCAGCAATTAAGAGGGCAGCGATAGGTAATTAATATATTGTTGCAGTTTTTGACAACAACAATATTTCAACATATTGCTGTGGTTTCTAGCGAAAACCGCAGCAATATATTCATTTTATATTAATAAAGTTCAATATATTGCTGCGGTTTCTAGGACAAACCGCAGCAATATACTCTATTTATAATAAATAATACACATATTGTTGCGGTTCCTAGCCAAAACCGCAGCAATAGGTAGTGGTGTAGGTCAATTTTTTTTTTTTTTTTTTGCTTTTTGTCATTAAATTCGACAAATGATCAAAATTCAGAAGAAAAAAAAAAGCAAAAAACCATAAACTTTCAACAAAATCTAACTACAAAACATAAAAAAAGGACTAACATTATGAGTGAGAAACAGAAAAATGAAGGAAGAGTCTTGACATCACAACTCACAGTAATATTGGGAAGTAAAACATATATTAAAATGTAATTCATGAAAGTTAATTACATCAAACTAATATAACTGTATATCATAATTTTCCATAATTGCAAACAATAACCAATCCTAATTAAAAAAAATAATAACTAAGAAAAACAAGAACAAGATGGAACAATATAAATAAAATTAAATGTTACAAAAAAAAAAAGAAAAAAAATTCAGATCTGGCGGTTGAGAATTCGCTGGTTCGATTCTCGTCGTTGCCGGAGTTTTAACCCCACCTTGCGTCGTGCCTCCACAACCGTAACTCCTCTCTCTTCTTCGAACCACTTCGTTGCTCAATGGTCGAGCGACAGCGGCTTCGCAAGGCCGTGTATTTCCGGTTGTTGTCTTCGGCGAAGAACCACTTCGTTCCTTCGCGAGCGGTCGAGCGACAGCGGCTTTGCGAGGCCGTGTATTTTCGGTTGTTGTCTTCGGCGAAGAAAGAGGAGAGATAGTGCAGGAGGGTGAAGGAGAGAAAATACAGGAGGGTGAAGGAGAAAGGAGTAGTAGATCTGCGAAAATGAGAGAGGATGGAGTAGGAGTACGTGAGAGGGAGAAGGGGCGCATTATGTATGTTATTTTGGATGTAGGTTTTTGAAACATTTAAAGTTGCAATTCAACTAATTAAGCCTTTATATTGCTGCGGTTGTATATAAAAACAGCATAAATATATTAAAATATTAATATTTTAATATACGGGTTTTTCACCAAGTACCCTCGAGTTTTCAAAAAATTCACCAAGTACCCCCCATGTTTTCAAAATTCACAAGGTATCCCCGAGTTTTGAGTTAATACATCAAAATGCCCTTAATGTCTAACGACGTTAACCGTCGTTAGTATTAACCCCAACTAATCCCTAATTTCCTTAATTAAACCGTAATTAACCTAAATAAACCCCTAAATAACCTAGATAAACCCTAAAACCTAACTCCTAACTAACACTAATCCTAACCCTATACCACCCAGCCCCCTTCTCCGACCACCACCCAGCCCCCCTCCCCCACCCCCCGTAGTAGCCCGGCCCCTCTCCCCCACCATAGCAGTGCGGCCTCCCTTCCCGCCACAACAACGCGGCACCCCTCTTCGCCACAGTAGCGCGATCTGACACAACAGACCCATTGTTCGATTTCTCTTTCTTCGATTCAAGGGGGAGGGCTGCCGGGGGTGGGTGAAAGTTGCAAAAATTGAAGGCGTGGGTGGCGCGGGGTGGCAGAAGGGTGGGGAATTTCTGGGCTACATGGGTGGAGGAGGCACTAGCGAGGTTGCGGGGGTGGAGATGGGGGCGGGGGGATGGCGAGATGGTGGATTCGTAGGGGTTGTGGGTGGTTAGAGGGGGGCGGGGGAGGGGTGGTGGATCTGCAGGGGTGGTGGGAGGGTGGGGGAGGGGGTGGTGACTGCGGGGCCGGGAGTGGGGCCGGTAGTAGGGGGGCTGCTGCGGGGCTGGCAGTGGGTTGGGTGGGGGTGGGGGAGGGGTTGCAAGGGTGGTGGGAAGGTGGGGAGGGATAGTTAGGGTTCAGTTTAGGGTTTAGGGTTAGGATTAGAATTAGGGTTATAGGGTTAATTAGGGGAAAAACAGAAAATTAGGGTTAATGACTAACGGCGGTTAACGCCGTTAGTCATTAAGGGCATTGTGATGTATTAACACAAAACTCGGGAGTACCTTGTGATTTTTGAAAACATGGGGGGTACCTGGTGAATTTTTTGAAAACTTGGGGGTACTTGGTGAATAGAAACGTTTAATATATTGATGCGGTTCTATGAAGAAACCGCAGCAATAGATCTGGTAAAACCGGTCAAATAATAATTTTGAAAATTTCCTATTAACATATATTGCTGCGGTTTTTATCCAGAATCGCAGCAATAGGTTGATTTTCGATTTTTCCTTTTTTTTAACGTGGTCTATTGCTGCGTATGGGTAAAACCGCAGCAATTCAGCCGCAACAATAAGCAATTATTCTACAAGTGTAAAGGATTAGCATATAAGATTGATTGATAGCGTCGTTTCATAAGCTATGGGAACATGGAGATGTTTAGTCAATCATATGGATATGTATAGTTGATACATGATCGAACAAGACCTACTTAGAAGTTTCTTTAACTTCGTAATTATATTAGTGGATTCCTAAGACCTGAGTGGAACACTACTTAGCCTAATGATTTGTATAACTTTGATGTTGTCAAATTTTATGCCATAAAAAGGAGACTATAAAGGCAGCATTCGGGTTCTGCTAAAAGTTGAGCGGGAGTTTTGGTTGCCACAAAATTGAAAAATCCTCCTATATGAGATAGCATGGGTGCCTTGGCCCCTTGGAGATGAAATTTGAAAAATGCATGGCCGTGCTCAAATGGTTTATATGATGATCATTTGTTTCTCAATTCGAACTTGGATTTCAAGGATTAATTTGAAGAATAGTATGGATGACATAGAAATATGGCCATACTATCAGATTGGACACTGAGAGACTTAAGGAAATTGAATATTGCACACTCGTCTCGGATAAGTGGGAGATTGAAGGAATTATGTCATCGACTTTAATGCAATTACTAAGCATATCATGGATCATATTATGGAGATAATTTTATTATATTGGGTCGTCTATACGTCTTGCTAGAGAATGCTATAGAACTTCGAGTTAGTATATAATAAACCCGAAACCCAATTAAATGGATCCTACAAGGTCACACTTAAACAATCGGGGACAATAAAAGAAAGACTTTGAGCCCATGAAGGACTCTAGGGGTGGCCGACCAAAGAGAAGTAAAGGGAGAGGATTCCTAACCTAATTTGTTCCTATAATTGGTGGGGGAATTAGAAAATAAAGCAGTCAGTTTTCTCTTATTATTTTCTCTCCCCTCTTTCTGTCTTTCTCCAAAAGTCATATAATACTGCTCCAAGAAATAGAAGAGGCCCTCTTCCTTCTAACTTGCATTGGTGGAGCGTTGATCTGGATTTGTGGGCCTAGTAGAGGAATCTCAATTGCGGATCTATCTCCGAATCTCGAAGAGCTTTATGGAAATCACGCATCAAAGATTAATTCTTAACTATTATGTGATCCTTGAAAGTATATGCATGAGATCCTGTTTTAAGTGATTATGAATGTGATTCATGAAATTTCGCTTATAGTAATTATAATCCTATAGTGAGTTGACTGACTATACTTGAATGGACATGAAGTTATAATGTTGACTGCTCTTAGCTATACACCAATAACTAAAATAATGTTAGGTTTTTTTTTACAACAAAAAAACATCCATTGATTAAAAATCGAATTACAACCTAGGGAAACTTTAGGGGATCCTTGCAGCGTTGTCAACACTCACTAGAGCTTTGTATCCCTCGCCAGGATTGGGACAACTACAAACAAGATTAACATGTTTTTTCCTAACGTAAGAAGGGAGGTCTTTCAAGAATGGAGCATCACTTTTCCATTTTGATCCAAGACATGAAGGAGGTTACCTTTATTGATCTTTTTCCTACATTGTCTTCTATACCTACGATTCTCCTAGAGAGCAACTTGTTCAATTGGTCTTCTTCGCCATGCAATTGAGCTTCTTGCCTTCCTGCTAGTAATATGTGCCTTTGCGTTGTCTACCTTTAGTAGAATGTCTTGGATACTCGCACTCAAAAGTGTGTTAGTTGAGGTATCTATACTTACCTCAAGATATTGCATTTCGTGAAGAGTCGTAGTGGTCCGATTGTCATTCTTCGGACTCGATGGCATATGTGAGATATTAGCCGGACGACCCTTATTCTCAAATGAGAGCTCAGTTAGAGACCTTTGCGAGCCGCAATTTAGATTTGCAGCGGGGGGGAGGGGGGTCCTTCAAGATTTTATTTGTTGAAGTGAAGGCGCAGACCTTCAAATTGACAGAGATTTGGGTTGACAGAATTGTATTACTTTTCCTTAACTTTTGTAAATCTGATTGCGAAATTATGAGGCGCAAGGATGGCTTTCTTTTGTTGACAAAAAGAATCTTTCCAATGTTTTGTTGACAACGAGGCCTCAAACACCGCGAGCAATCTGAAGGAGCCTCCTCTTCCCACTTCGTTTCCTGGTCTCTACCCACTTCGTTTCCTGGTTGACTATGACCTCATCTTCATCGCTGCTCGCCGAAGAGAAACCACTCTTGACCTCTTCTTAGACATAAATCCATAATGGACTCTAAGGGTTAGCAATGAGGTACCTGTAGCATCCTGTGGTGCTACTCTCCTACACACCGGGTCTTGACCTACAATATCATCTACCCTAGGAACTTGAAAGATGACAGCCTCAAGACTTTCAATCTCATGAGCAATCGCCTTATATTTTGGCGCAATTCCTCTAGCTATCCTCAAGTCCGCGTAACCATGTTCCAAACTTCCAGGTTTTGTTAGAGCCACACCTCTCCTAAAAAGAGCTCACATTGCTCTTGTCAACTCATAATACCAAGGAACACGAACTAACAACTTCATTAAACAGATTAAGTTTGATTTCACACGCTGCAATATTCAAGTGCAGGGAAATAACCAGCTCTCTAATTTCAAGATTAATATTATAAGCAGAGCGATCTTCCCGAATAGCAAAAATGGTAACACAAAGGCACTTCATATCATTCCTACACGCCTCATAAGCTTTGCAAAACTCAAGTCACTTTGAAAAGAGAATTATCATTCTCCTTTAATGAGGTCACATACAAAATGGCCTCATTAGGTCCAGCAGATTTCTCAAACAATTCCTCAATAACTCGATCTTAATCGTCCAAGAAATCCAGGTGGTGCAATAGAAATAAAGCTAAACTAGGATCCTCCTCCATAGGCTCTATTGTAACTACTACTAGAAATACAAACCAAAACCACAGACACTTAATAAAAACTAAACATAAAACAAAAAAAAAGGCAATTTGAACAATATAATTTACAACTCAAAACTGTGCTAATAGAAACTCTGCTGAGAGAAGGAGACCACTTCGAAAGGATAGGCGAACGACGTTGGTAGGATCGATAGAGAGAAATACTCACTTGCTGAAGCAAAGGGTGAGAGACTGACGAAAAACCTGGGAGAATGGGGATAGAAATTGACCGGCAACCAGATTTAGCCGAGCGAAAGCCCTGACCACCGATGAATTGCCCACGACCGGGGATGAGACGGCGGAGAACAAGGATAGGGGGAACATAGGGTTTTGCTAGAGAGAAAAGGTCAGCTCGATAGTGATGAGGAAGGTTACATCTTTATGACAATCAAAGAATTCTAGATTAAATATATGTATTGTTGTGTTCCACCAAGTTATTATTATTTCATCCACAAAGAAGATTCATCAATGCAAAGAAGTTTGGTGGATAAAATACAAGGGAATAATAATAATAAAAAAAAGGAATTTCAGTGTTCTCTGCAATAGTAAAATTACATACAAATCCACATGTGAAATCGCTGCCATCACATGGCTCTGGATACGAGTTCCTCTGGAAATTTTCAAAACGATAACATTTGGTATCTAGAGAAGAACTTCTAATTATCATCCCGGTGCCCAAATTTACTCCGCTTCATTCAATATAGGGTTAATAAGGGGCTTCATCTGCGCAAGATATACAATAGCCCACCTACACAAAAGAGCGATTTACAATAAACAAGTTAGAAACAGATGTTTAGCATGAGTGGCATAGGCAGAGACATGTCATTACAGAACTCCCATTTCAAGTGCGTGGTAATACAGACTAGGATAAGGCTGGCAGAAATGATTGCTGAAATGAGATTTTAACAATGTCCCCCGCCTATTCCAATAAAACATTAAAAAAAAACATATAAATTGTCAAATACGAGTAGCTAAGCATCATAAAGATCACAGCTGTGCTATAATCGTTCAAGTACAAACATGAACACGCTGACATGCATATAAGGGGAGTTATGTGAACAAAACCTTAATTGTACAATCACAGTTCAGCAGATATATCTTTGTGCTAAACCTTGAGTGTTTCTTTAAGAATTATTCTGATATTTGATCAAGACACTAACAGGAAGACTCGATGATTTTCTGCCACTATAAGAGAGCTTAAGCTGAAGCCTGAAGGATTTTGTTTATATACCTAGTTTGATGTATCCAATCCAAAATACACTGATCCTTACACCGAAAGTTAAAACAGGAGGTTACCCAAAGGGCGTGTTTGGTAGACGGTAGTAAATAAAGATAATGGTAATGAAATCATATATAATTTGCAAGGAAAATCCCGTAATCATTATCATGCTGATGAAATCCCATCTTCGAACATGTAATTATTTCCTCAAATTTCCATTTGCCACTCAAGATCATTACCACCTCTAAAGTGGTAATGTTTGGCAAAGTAAAGGTAATCTTTTTTTTATAAATCAGCTCAGGAGTTTGATGGTGAACAAGCATTGCCATACATTAACATGATATTTCTATGCAAGCTACATGAATCTATTGTTACCACCATTTGTTAACATCTACCAAACTGGTCGTAAGACTCTGGGTTTCGAAATGGTTAATGATTGGAGTCTACACTAGAAACATGATGGTTATCATCCCTCTCTCTCTACTTTACATTAGCCTTAGTTGCCATAACAAGCAAAAGTAAACGCAGAGTAATCTTCTCCAAAATCAAAAGGACTGGATTGAATTCCTAACTAAAGATCAGATACACAAGGCAAAGAGTTCAAGACAATCATTGACGGGCAACAATGCCTGAATAGTGAATACATACATATCAATGCCAAATTATTGAAGCTTTCCAAGCTTCACCCATCTTCAACAGGCAAAACCATATCTGATGGTGCTAGCACTCGTCATTTCTCTCTTTCATTCCTTGCCTTTCCTCTGCCCTTCTATCTAATCGCTATCACTCATTCCCTGTAACAGAGCTGGCCTGGTTTTCTGTGGTGCACTTAAGCCCCAATAAGTTAAAATAGCATGGCAAAGATTAGCAACATCATTTAGTGCGAATCTGACCAACTGCGGTATCTAGACAGACAAATGGTCAAAAGTAGAGACATTTTTTCATGAGATTCTTTGATATAGTTAGATCAAAAGCTACACTAATCATCTTTCTGAAGTATGGTAGGATACTTAATGGTATTAAATTCCTTTGCCAGGTGTCACCAACTTAATTTTAAAAAGTGCACCTTGCAACAAGGCTAAGCGTCGCACGACAAGCAACCTAAGACGCGCGCTTTTTGCCGCCTTTGGGAGAGGCACAAGGCACATCGCCTTGCCGCTTTTAGTGGTTTGGCGCGGAAGAGAGGGGGAGAGAGTAGATCTGAGTTAGAAGGTTAAAGAAAATCCAAAAAACTTCCAAATTTAGACTTACCTTGGTTTTAATTAGCAATTTCGAGCAAAAGCCCTTTGTTAATTGTTGTAAATTTCATCAAATCAAGCCTTAAATAAAGATCCCTAATTTGGGAGAAAAACCCGAATTCACGAATGGGTGGAAATTGGTGGCCGGCAACTCGCCAGAGGTGACACAGTATGCCGGCGAGCCAACCACCATAACCCCCGACACCGTATCTCTAGCGGCCGGCGGCGACAAGCAATATTCAGGTCAGTCCATTCAAACTTCTTTGATCTTCTCCCTTCTTTTCTTCTTCTGCTCATTTTTTTATTCTTCGAAAATCAGATTTATCTTAGAATCTTCGATCTTTAGGTAAGCTTTGAACTCAACTTTCTTTTTCTTTTTCCTTTTCCTTTTCTTATTACGTTGAATGGTGTCCGTGTATTATTGTAGTAAAATGGGAGGGTACCCCACTACTGTAGTGTTGTCCTTTGTGTGCAATTTTTTCTTTTTGAAGTGTGCAATTTTTTGAAGTAGAAAGATGTCACTTCTTATATATTATTGTTTTGTCATATTTATTTTACTTTGAAATGGGACTCATCTATTGAAAATTTAATACCAAAAAGCTAAATAATAATAATAATAATAAAAAAATGTGCCACGCCTACGGGATGCCCGTGCTTCGCCTTGTGCCTCAATGTGCCTTGCGCCTCGATGCGCCTACACAAAAACTTATCCTTTACCAAAGGAGCAAGCATAAAAACCTACAATTGCTCTGTACCACTTGCACCAATATATTTATCACGATATCTTTGAATTTTCTCATCCATTATGCCTCACCAAATACCTCCAAGTCTCTCTTCCCTTCTTCCAAACCCAAATAAAAACCAGCCATAGAAAACCCTCTTTTCCACACACCCCCCCCCCCCCCCTTCATTGTGCTAAAGCCGGCTCCTGGCTTTCTCTACCCCAATACTTCAATTAGAAGCACACAAAGCAGCTATAGGCCTATAACCATATAGCCATTTCACAAAGACAGAGGAAACAGAAATTTAGAATAATTGTTCGGAAGCAACAATTAATAGAACTTCCATTAGACCACACAACGAGTAACTCTTGAAGGAGAAAGAAAAATTCTTCTCCAAAGGACAGAAAGCATATGCAGGTAGCTAGAAGTGATTTACAGCTTATGGTGTTTCATTGCAACTTCTTAACCTACTTCCAGGATAGCACAAAAGTACAAGATGGTAAAAAAACAACTGCAAAGATAAGTTGGCTTTATATTTGGGAGCCAGCCTAGGATTTTCCTTTCCTAATCTTAAAACAAGATGGTGAAAAGCTAATGTAATATATTATCTCTAGTACAACCATTACTGCTCAAATTTTGGTTTTCTTTCTCCGTAAGCCAGTGCACTACGTCTTTTTCTCTATTGCAACAGTAAGGAAATAAGAAGGAAAATAGACTTACATCATCCAACAGCAAACTGTTGCTGTAATAACTAATGTTAGGTGGAACCTGGAAAAGAAAGATAATTTAGTCAGTGGTAGTTCTCAAGTATAGCAAATATAGAAAATAGTTACAAAAGAAGACGACGCCAGTTTATGTTCACTGAGAAGAAAGGCCATTTAATATAATCAATATTGAGGGAGATGCATAAGTACAGAAGATGAGAAATATCACATAAAAGATATATATTCATTTTTATACTGACCACCTTGCACTTAAAATATAGAGCATTTTGGAACACTTTCTTGGGGAGCTATCACAAACATGACTTTAGTAAGAAATGAAAAAATGATGGAAGCGAACAAAGATAACCTAATTATTCAGCAATCTAAAGTTATCCTCAATTTTCTAGAGAGAACTACGAGGCAATTGACAATGAAAACTTAGTCAATATGTAGGGAAAAAAATTCACATGATTACACTTGAGTAAACCGGAGTAAATATGCAATAATGTGATGTCTGCCTGCCGTAAGGAAACAAGACAATAGCATGACAAAAGCCAGTGGCAAAAAGCTATATCCTCCTGAATAATAATATAAGAAAAAAACCCTCGGTTAGTACCTGTAACGAAAAGGACAATTCTAAAGCACTAGAGGAGACCCAAACCCTGCAAGCATTTCTTTGAGTTGCTGAAATGTATATTGCAAATGATAAAATTGTAAAACACAATAGATGTTAGAAAACCTAGATGTTAGAAAACGTTGAAGGTAAATTTAGTGAGGTCAAGGGACCAGAGTACCAGACACTAATAGTATTAGTATTAAACTTTAAGGCCTCCTTCTTTACAAGCCACACCAACAAACTCCTCACAAGTCAGAGAATCAATAGGATGATATTTCCTACATCCAAGGAAAATACTTGTTCCTGACCTTGTTACTTGTTCGTTTAGTAGCCGTCTATGAAGCACGGGGGACAGCATTCCCCATTATCAGAAAGTCTCCCATACATGGGGACTAACCGAAAAGGGATGAAATGGGGATGTCTCAAGGAGAACACTCAAATTTAGGGGATGATGAGTTTATTTACTTGCACGCCCCCCCCCCCCCCCCGCCTTGTTTAGCCCCAAGAATGATTTGAAATGAAAAGTCAAAAAACAGCTAGGATAACCTACTGATCTAATTAAGCCTTCCAGAAGCTTGTCCCCCTAAAAGACATAAGTTATAAATAAAATGAAAGAACCAGTTTGCTCTGCTAGGATAACCTAAAGGAGCTTCCATATAAGAGATCTAATAAATGGTTTAAAAAGTTACTACAGGAGAACTTCAAATAGAATTTTCATTTAATTCAAACACATGTCTTTCACCTCATCTATTTAGAATGTAGCAGCATTTCCTAATAACAGCTTTAGTTTTACCAACTTACGTCTCTCTGTATTTACTTTTACTTGGTGTTACTTGTTACATCAGTAAGGTTTCATCACATTGATCTGCAAACCAAAAAATGGAAAAAAGAAAATTGACACACCAAAATTAATTATTGAGCTTGAAATCTTCTCGAAAAAATTCTCTTCCTTCTACCATCAACGATAACAGAGAAAAGACATTCTCCATGAAAGATCCAGGTAATCGTTCTACTCTCCAATATACTTGCATACTCGTCCATCAAGTGGCGTCTGGTCTACAAACCCCCACAAAAACTAGTGGCATTCCCTAATTACCAGCTCCTGTTCTACACTGCCATCGAATCAGCATAGAACAGTCTAAATAGCATAGTTGGTCCTTGTAAAGTTGTAACTGTTTTTACTTCTAGTCATATCATATACATGAAAGTTCTGGAACAAACAAATCTAACATACATCTTATATTAGAAAAAAAAAATCTCTAGACTCTAGTACATAGGAAAACTAGTTCCAATTGTAATTAATTATTTATTTAACTTCCTAATCATAACTTACACAGGTCAACTAAGGAAACAGAGATATATCAGCAATTATCTTCATCAATTATCAATAAACAACAGTTTTTACACAAAATTTTTGACTCAAATACATCAAACAAACTCAATTAAAAGACATCAAACACAATGCAGAACTTAAATCCGAGATTCAATGAACTACTCGCGAATCTTAAGAAAAATAACAAGACAAAATCCAAAAAGAGGAGAGAGAATATTACAAATTTGTAGAAGGGCCTCGATTGAAGCAGATTCTGGTACAAAGAGAAGCAATGACACCAATCACCGCGAAAATTAGGGTTGTAACGAAGAACCCCATTATTATTTTTTTCCACTCTAACTATCCCCTCTCTCTCCTCTGAATTTGAACGAATGGAGAGATTTCGATATCACAGGAAAAAACTTGCAAATCTCAATTTGGTTTTCAGGGCTTTCGAACTCAGAATCAATCAAGAGATTGGAGAGGAAAGAGAAGAGGGGAACACTGTGTTCAAACTTCAACGTGCTATCATAAAACTGTACCCGTGGACATCATCTTGTCCCATTTAAAACCTGAGGGTACTATGGTCATTTTACACTTAAGATTTCTATTTGCATTTTGTACGAGTTAAGCGTTCCGCACGTTACACATATATATACTAGAATTTTTTGCACGCGATGCGTGCTTGAATTTTTTTTCGACATAAGAGTCAAAATTTGAACATTAGACATACGAAGTATAATTGTTTTTAGTTGCAAAATTTGATTGGTTTAGTTTATGTCACTTAAGTCTCTCACCATTCTTTGTTTTTTTTTTTACTTTTCAAAGTTAAATTCTATGAATAAAATAGAAATTTTTCTGAATTTATTTATGATTTCTAATATTATAATTTTTTAGTTGATTTTTGAATTAAGTACAGTACTTCATAAATTGTAAAGAAAGTAGACACTTTGATTTCAAGTCAATTTTTTCATAGGTTGTAGTTTGTAATGAATTTTAAGTTTTTGTAAAGTTTCCTCATTTTAGTGAAATTTGCATAACGTAAATTACGCAATTTTATGATTTTAGTTGACTTGTGAGTGATTATTATAATTATATTTTTGATATATTTATTTGAAGCCCCCTTTCATTTGTAAGTGAATTTGTAATTTAGAGTGGGAAGGGGGTAAGATAGTCTATTCATTCGGGGACACCATAGTTTTCCCCTTCCCTTATATAATAGAAATATGTTGTACTTTAATTCTTGAATGATATTATATAAACCTTTTTACCTTGATAATTTATCACTATTATATAATAGAAAAAAATACGTCCAAATATATGTAAAAGTTTCATTATATATAGGAAACACTATAAAAAAAGTAAATAATTTTTTTCCTTGTCTAATTTCTAAATTATTCTGATTTCACTACAAATACACTTCTATATTTAATCATGACCCACCATTAATTGTGAATGGTTCTTCAGAATATTGATTTGTAAGTAAATTTTTGTAAATGTTTTTGTATGTATTGACGTTCTAGGTTATTAGTTTTAGTTTGTATATTAATTTTAAGTTTTAATAAAGTTTCCTGATTATTTGAGTGATTTGCGTGATTTTTATAACGTGATTTTCTCAATTGTATGGGTGATTTGTAAAGTTTCTTCTTTTAAGTGATTTGTGAGTGATGTAAATTTATTTTCGGTATTTTTATTTTGACATTCCTTTTGCAATTTAGAAAGAGAAGGGGGGCAGAATAGGCGTTTCAAAAGAGGACAACATTGCTCCCCCCTTCCCTTATATAATAGAGATATATATATATATGGGATATATATATATATATGGGTTGGATCCGCTGAAACCAAGACAAAGCTGAAAACTGAAAACTTGAGATCTGGACCATTGGATCAAACAAACCAAGATCTCGTGGCTGATATGTCTAGTTGTTAGTTTCTTCCACCATACTGAAACTTAGCTCTTTTTTCTTTTCAAGAGCACAAGCATGCTTCTCTCTCTCCCTTTCTTTCTCCCTGTCTCTCTCGTGAAATTTGGATCTGCCGCAAGAAAAATCTAAGAATTATTGTTTATGCCAAATTCTGACCAGGCAGAACTCAGCTGAGGATCTACAGCTAATGGAGATGCAGCTAAGAACAATTATGGATGCTTAACTATAAAAATGAATAAATGCACAAAGAGGCAAGGCACCAGAAATGGTGACGCGGAAGACCCCAATGAAGGTGGGCAAAAACCGCGGGTGGAATTGAGTCCACCAATCCACTATGTATCAGAATTACAGCTTACAACTTGCAGCTTATACTAAGTACACTTGTGAATATTGTAAAAGTAGAAGAGAGTGTTTGAATGTAAAGTGATGTAAAAGCTTAAGCTACCCAGATTGTTCCCCTTCTATATATACTAATACATATTCTGAACGTTGCTTTTTGTCTATTTGAACGTTACATAACAAACTCCTAATAAGGTGCCATGACCTCCTAAAATCAAGGGGTATCTTCTCTTCTGCTTAGCAACTGCCTTCATCCTATTTCTTCGGCATAACAACGTTGCTTGACTTGGTCTTGATCAGCATCCAATGCTTTTCAACCGGATTATCTTACGAACTTCATAACTGCTTGCTGTAGCTGCTACCTGATGCTTTCCAGCTGTGGCAATCAACTTACCTGCAAATTCCAGCTTAGGAAAAAATTTAGGACATAACAATTGCCCCTAACTTGTGATGCCAACCTAGGAGCAACTTAGTTAAAGTCACAAGTTACCAAACAGAATAAAATACTTGTTAGCAAAAAAGATCAGCTCATGATTAAGATAAATTCTTGCACACTTGGAATTTCTATCCTTTTACCTCAAAAGATAAAAATACTAGAAGATAAATTTTTTGTTTAAAAGATAATTTTTTCTTTCGCCATGAAGATAATATTCCTTGGGAAAAGATAAACTTACTTACCACTTGATTACTTATTTGCAGCTAAAAGATAACTTTTGCACAATATTAAATATTTATCCGTTGGACTGGAGTACCGTTGAGCTCCTAGTATTTAAGGGTCATTCACCCCTCCCTGAGATCCTACTTTACTCTTTTGCGAATTTTTCTCTTCTCAGGTAAAATTTCTCTTCTTCCCTCTTTCGTTTTCCGAAGTTCTTTCGTCCTTTTTCCTTTTTTCCTCCTAATGGGTAAGGCAATTGATGATGTATCTTCGTCGGTCACAGCGCAAGAGATACACGAACTTAAGAGACTGAGGAATTTCCCTGAAGGTGCTCAAATCATCGTTCCTTCTCAGGCATGCAGACCTGAATCTTGTCCCGAGGATTATGTCTGCCACTACGAGTATCCCTTTCCCCTGGGCTACAATTACAACTTCTCCCCACTAACTAGGTCTTTCATGGAGGTTCTCCACCTTTCACCTGACCAGCTGATGCCAGCCCTGTGGAAAACTTGCTCGGTTCTAGAAACCCTTACCAATACATGGCACCACCCCTTTTCTCTAAACGAACTCCTAATGGCTTACAGCGTCAGGAAATCAACTAAGGGTTTCATCACTCTTAGGGCTAAGGCACCTTACCCTCCGCTGATAGATGGCACAATTGCCTCTGACTCTGTCTGGAAAACCATATATTTTTTCGTAGTGAAAGACTCTTTAGACGAAGCTGGGAACTCTCTAGTTGGGGGTTGGTTAAATAAAGGTTTTTACTCATTCAATTTGTCTTTTATTCCTAAAAATGAATTAACTAGGTTCTTACCTTGCTTTCCCTGCAGGTCTTGGTCCCATAATTTCCCAGATTCCTGAACAAGCTGAAAGATTAACAGATCTGTTCAACTTACCTCTTGAGGAACGCACCTACACGGCCCCAGCTGAGATTATTCCACTAGACTCTAAGATCTCTTCTCGAACGAACTCCATGTCTTCAGGTAATCTTAGACTACAATTATGTGACTTTCTTTTATCCTAAGGTTTTACTTAGACTCTTTGGCTAAACTAGCTACCTGCTGCACACAGCTCAAGCTAAATCCAGCACTTTTTCTGATGAGGATGCTATGGATAGACTGAAAAACAGAATAAGGTCAGCAGCTTCTTCTGGCCACTCTCAAGCTGAGAAACCTTCCCGCAAGCAGCTACGCTCAGCTTCGGTTCCTACCGTCATTGATATCACGGCCGAATTTCCCAAGGAAGAGGAATTCCTGGTGAGCTTACCTATCGACTTCCTGGCGGAGGAAGGTCTGGAAGGTGGCATCTGGCCCTCAGCTGAAAAGCTTCTTTTTCCAGCTGCACAAAGGAGGCTCAAAGGATAGGATCCAGAAGTAACTCTGAACCATGTTGTCCAGCTATCGCTACAGGTTAAGAATGTTCTGCATTTTACCTTACATATTAAACATTAGTGTATTTTTTATACTTAGGCTCCACCTCTCTTATGCCAGCTTACCCAGAATTGCCTAGCTGCTCGGGACAGCTTACGAACTGTGGCCTCCCTTCAAGACAAGGTGGCTCGTCTGCAAAAGGACAACCTGAGCCACCAGACCAAGCTGGAGAAAGAGACGCAGGCCAGGTTGGATGCTGAAAACAAGCTAGCTGCTGAGGTCAAGTTGATCGAGAAGGAAAGATTGGAGAAGGATGAAAAGTTCGTTGCGGCCGAAAAGGAGATTGAACGCCTGACTGCCACTGCCAAGGACGCTGAGGAGAGGGCTTTAGATATTCAAGCTGAAGCCAAAATTATAGAGACTGCCAAGCTGGCTTACCTGATTCACTTTAAGAACCTGGATGACAAAGGCATCAATTACTACATTGACAGGTATCTCAAGCTGGACTCCATGGCTTCTTTGGAGGCTTTAGCTACAGGAAGCAAGGCGAATTATTCTGAGCAATTCACAGCTGAGTCCCCGACCACAGTTGGCCAGCAAGAGGATGCTGCACCAGGCGACAAGGATAAGGTTGCTGGTGATGATGCTAGTGTAGCCTCTTGATTTCTTTAGTTACTTAGTGATTCATTCTTAGAACAATTTGACTTTAACTTTTGTTGGCTTTTTACCGTTGTCCATGGGGGCAACGTGTTTATGTACGAACATATTTCGTTTTTAATCGTATGACTTATGCTTAGCTTTTGAACTTATGACTCTATGTTTTTCAGTTTCGAAACACTTGTGCTGCATGCATGCTTGTCAATATGTTTACCTGGTGTACTTGTTGACTTTGCTTTGGTTGGGCCCGTTTGCTTGGTGCTACGACCTTCCAGCTAAGTTCTGGTGCTTCAACCTTTCGCTGCTTGATCAGGTGCTACGACCATGTAGTTGAGCTTTGGTGCTCCAGCTGTTCACCTGGGTGTTGCGACCCCTTGCGTTTGTCTGCACATGGATAAAACCCAGGTAGACCGCTGCCATGAGCAATAATCTTAGAATACTTAAGTTATCAGGAAACTTAGAAAATTTTGCTTACCTGGTGGACCAATGCCTTGTGCAAAACAATGGTTACCTTACTTGGGATTCTGGCGCCTATGGCCCTGTGGTTACCTAACTGATGCCCCAGGTTAGAAATGATATAGCTTGAGATGAGAAGCATTACAGCTTCTAGGTACTGCTTTCCCATCCTTAGTGATTAAGCGATAAGCACCTTTTCCAACTATTTGATCAATCAGGTAAGGACCTTCCCAACTTATCCCTAACTTACCTGCATTGAGCTCCTGGGTATTTTGGAATACCTTCCTAAGAACCCAATCTCCTACCTTGAATACTTTGGCTTTGACATTCTTGTTAAAGCTACGAGCCACTATCTGCTGCTGCGCAGCCATCCTTATTAGCGCATTATCTCTTAGCTCCTCGATGGAATCCAGGTTGTAGCTGAGTTCTTCGTCGTTGGTTTATGAAGTCAGCAAGTCATATCTACCTGTAGGGATAGCTACTTCTACATGTAGCACTGCCTCGCATCCATACACAAGCGAGAAGGGAGTCCTTCCTGTAGCACCTCTTGGTGTTGTTCTGTTTGCCCAAAGCACTTTAGGCAGCTCTTCTGCCCATTTTCCTTTTTTAGCTTTTAGGCGTCTCTTAATGCCGTTGATAATTACTTTGTTGCTGGACTCAGCTCGCCCATTAGCCTGTGGGTATCTGGGTGTTGGGGTCACCAGATTGATGTTCCACTCATGGCAAAATTGCCTTGTCTTATCACTTATGAATTGTGATCCATTATCACAGATGGTCTCGCTAGGTACCCCGAACCTGCAAATGATGTTAGTATGCAAAAAGGATATCACTTCTTTGTCCTTTACCTGCTGGAATGCCCCAGCTTCGATCCACTTGGAGAAGTAGTCCGTAAGTGCTAGCATGAAGACTTTTTGCCCTAGGGCTACGGGTAGTTTTCCCACAATGTCCATGCCCCACCTCATGAAAGGCCAGGATGTCAAGGTGGGATGCAATACCTCAGCTGGCTGGTGAGACATACCTGCATGCTTTTGGCAGCTTTCGCATTTTTGCACGTACCTCTTTGCATCAGCACGCATAGTTGGCCAATAATATCCATATGCTAGGATCTTGTTTGATAGACTTCTTCCTGCTGCATGGGACCCACACTCACCTTCGTGGAATTCTTTGAGCGTGGGCTCCCACTGATCTTTCTCCAAGCACCTTTGTAACAGGTCATAGCTAGTGCAGGCTCTTTTAAATAGGGTACCTGAAATGACATGATACCTGGTGGCTTTCATTCGCAGCTTCCTGGCTTCCAGCTTATCTTCTGGCAGGATGCCCCTTTCCAGATATTCGATTATTGTCTGGGTCCAGCTGATGCTTTCCGCGTAGTTGCTATTTGGTTGTACCACGTTGACCTGCTTGCTGACGGCTGGTTCATCTAGATGAGCTATTGGTATTAAATTGAAATCGCATTTTCTGAGTGCTGATCTCAGGTTAGCTAGGGCGTCAGCCTTGGTATTATGATCCCTTAGGATTTGCTTTATGCTGAACTCTTCAAACAGCTTAGCTTTATCTTTGACTAGCTGCAGGTAAGAGGCCATCTTTGAATCTTTAGCTGCGTATTCTCCTTTTACCTGGCTTACTATCAACAACGAATCACTGAACACATGTAAACTATTAGCTATTAAATCATACGCTAATATCATACCTGCAATTAAGGCTTCATACTCAGCCTCATTGTTAGTAGCTTTAAAATCACAACAGATAACGCGTACTATCATGTCCCCTTGTGGCGACTTTAGTACTACACCTAGACCAGCTCCTCTGAAATTCGAGGATCCGTCGACATACAGCTGCCAGAATCTAGACTTACCTACTTTATTGATGTGGCGCACTTCCTCTTCAGCTGCAGCTGCTAGGTCAGGACTAAAGTCTGCCACAAAGTCAGCTAGGGCTTGGGATTTTATAGCTGTCCTATGCAGATACTTAATGTCATGCGCGCTTAGGGATATAGCCCACTTGGCCATTCTCCCTGAGCACTCTGGCTTTCGTAACACTGCTTTGATAGGATAATTAGTCATGACATGAATAGGGTGAGACTCAAAGTAGTGCCTTAACTTTCGAGATGCCATGTACAAAGCTAATACTAATTTTTCGAGTGATGTGTACCTGGTTTCAGCATCCAGCAAGGATGTACTTACATAGTAAACTGGGAGTTGTTGACTTTCTGCCTCCCTAGATAGCACTGCACTTACCGCTTTGCTGCTGACAGCTAGATACAACTGGAGGGTCTCTCCTGCAGCTGGTTTCGATAGCAGGGGAGGTTGTGCTAGGTAAGCCTTCAGATCTTGCAATGCAGCTTCATGCTCAGCTGTCCAGTTGAATCCTTTATTCTTTTTCAGCACGTTGTAGAACAGGTGGCACTTGTCAGAGGATCTGGATATGAACCTATTTAGTGCAGCTACTCTTCCAGTCAGCTTCTGGACTTCCTTCAGATTCTGGGGTGATTGGATGTTGATCAATGCTTGCACCTGGCTGGGATTAAGTTCTATACCTCGCTGGGTGACTATATACCCTAGGAATTTTCCCGTAGGGACCCCAAAGGAGCATTTGCTAGGGTTGAGCTTCATCCCATATTTCTTCAGAACTTCGAAGGTTTCTTGCAGGTGATCTACATGATCCTTAGCTTTCTTTGTTTTGACCAGCATGTCGTCTATATAGACTTCCATCGTGTCCCCCAGCTGCTTCTCGAACATTTTGTTGACTAGCCTCTGGTAGGTAGCACCTGCATTCTTTAACCCAAAGGGGATCACCTTGTAGCAATAGATACCTCTTTCAGTCATGAAGGCTGTCTTTTCTTGATTTGCAGGATCCATGAGTATCTGATTATACCCTGAGTATGCATCCAGGAATGTTAATCTTTCATGGCCAGCTGTTGCGTCTACTAATGCATCAATATGTAGCAGTGGGAAGGGATCTTTAGGGCACGCCTTATTGAGATCAGTAAAATCAATGCACACTCGCCATTTGCCATTCTTCTTGCCTACAACCACCACGTTAGCTAGCCATTCTGGGTACTTGACTTCTCGGATCTTCCCAGCTTTCAGCAGCTTCTCTACTTCCTCATTAACTATCAATTCTTTCTGGAGCGAATTTTCTTCTTTTCTGCTTTACGGGCTTCGAGTTGGGGTCAACATTCAGCTTATGGGTAATGATGTCAGGCTCAATGCCTACCATATCTTCGTGGCTCCACGCGAAACAGCTTATATTTTTCTTTAGGAACTCAATAATCCGCTGCTTCTCCTCAGCTGGCAGGGATGCCCCAATCTGCACGGTCTGCTCCGGCTTTGCTGGGTCCAACGCTACTTCATCTACATCTTGCTCTGCTGGCTTAGCTGGCGCTGGACCTTGCTGTAATTGCTAGATGGACTCCTACTTTGCTTTCAGAGATATGCTATAACACTCCCTGACCAGCTTGCGATCGCCCCTGATTTCTTGCACTCCCCATTTGGTAGGGAACTTGATAGTCTGATGATAAGTTGAAGGTACAACTCGCATTTTATGGATCCATGGTTTCCTCATATGATATTATAGCTGAGGGACAATCTACCACATTGAACTGTTTGAGTTGACTCCCTTTGCATAGGTAGGCAGCACGATCTCCCGAGCGTTGTAGCTGGCTCCCATTGAACCCGAACAGAACAGTTGCTTTCCTGGGAATATCAGCTTCCTGCAGCCCCATGCTTTCAGGGCGCTTTTGAAAATAATATTAGCTGAGCTGCCATTGTCTATTAAGACTCGCTTCATGAGCAATTGCTGACGGTGAGAGACGACGAGGCCGTCATGATTGTCAGCTTCTTCATCTCCATCTCCTCGTCGAACTGATGGTCATACTCCTGAGCTTTTTCTCTTCTGCACTTCTAAGCGGACTTGGCGCAGTTTTGGATCCTTCTCGGGCAAATCTTTTAGCTGCAGAGTATGTTAGTCCACATATTTCTGAACCACCTGAGATAGAATTGATTACCTTATCGTGTAGAGGTTCAGGTGGTGGATGAGGTTGCTGCTGGCTGGAGCCAGCTTTGTCCTCTCGCTGCCCCTTCTTACCCATCAGATGCTCGAGATAGCCTTTTTAAGCAGCCAGGCTACTTCCTTTTTGAGGGCATTGCAGTCTTCTGTCGATGGCCATGGTCACCATGATAGCTGCACCATTTGGTGGTTCTTCTCGCTGTCTAGTCTGTCGCTCTTGCGTGGCCATCTAGCTGTTGTCCCCAGCTTTTCGAGCGCATTTACTACGCCTCCTGCATCCACATTAAAGCAATAGGAAGCAATAGACGGGTAATCATTGTTAGTAGATTTACCTGTGGCCTTGCTGGCTACATTATTGGTTTCGCGCTTTTGGTACGGCTGGTGACGCCAGTCACTTTTCTTCTGATCTGGGCCTTCCGATCATAGATGGATTCGCTCCCGTACCTGGACACCTCGTCCTCTTCGATGCGGATCTCAGCCATAGCTCTGGCTCTAACTTCTTCGAATGTGCTACAGGGGTACCTGGTTAATTCATAATACAATCTAGATTTATATGTTAGGCCTCTCCTGAATGCTTCGATAGCGGTGGGGACATCCAGGTTCTTGACTGAGATCATCTCCTTGTTGAATCGATCCAGGTACTGCCTCACAACTTCATTTGCCTTATGAGTGATGCGATACAGGTCGCCTGTATGCTTCTCCAGGATTCCGCTGCTAGCAAGCTGCATATAAAATTTGTTAATCAGAGCAGCGAAATTTTGGATACTACATGGTTTTAGGCCGATCATCCACTGCAAGGCTGGCCCAGATAAGGTGGCCCCGAAGGATTTGCACATAGTAGCTTCCAGAAGGTGCTCAGGAATGGACAGAGTCCACATCTTTTGCTTATATTGTGCTACATGATCGTAGGGATCCGTAGCTCCATCGTACAGCTTGTGAAGCTGGGTCACATTGATCTTCTTAGGAATCCTAGCCCTTGCAATTTCTTCCACGAAGGGGGACTGAGCATAGCCATCGGGAGATTATTCAGCCACGGGGGTTGGTGCTCCAGACAACTTTGCTAGCATGCGAAGTATCTTCCTGTTTTGAGATTCAAGGAGGGCCATTTTCTTAGCAGCAGGATCTGCTTCCTCTGCTTCTTCGTCAGACCTGGCCTCTTTGTCCTCGCCTTCGCTGGCTTCAGAGTCCTCAAGATTGAGAATGCGGGGAGTCATACCTCGGCCACGGGGCTTGGGCGTCTTGCTGCTCTTGACAGACTCCAGCTCCTTCCTGAGACTATCAATAGTTTGCTGAGTTTCAGATTGATTACGGCGAAGGTCTTCCTGAGCCTTCAGCAAAGCAGCCTTCATCATTTCAGCGGTATCATCAGCCATCTTTTTCTAGGAGGGAATGAAGATATTTTCTTTTTGAGATTTTTATGGAAGTTTAGCTGTAGAGCCCCACGGTGGGCGCCAAACTGTTTATGCCAAATTCTGACCAGGCAGAACTCAGCTGAGGATCTACAGCTAATGGAGATGCAGCTAAGAACAATTATGGATGCTTAACTATAAAAATGAAAAATGCACAAAGAGACAAGGCACCAGAAATGGTGACGCGAAAAACCCCAATGAAGGTGGGTAAAAACCGTGGGTGGAATTGAGTCCACCAATCCACTATGTATCAGAATTACAACTTACAGCTTGCAGCTTATACTAAGTACACTTGTGAATATTGTAAAAGTAGAAAAGAGTGTTTGAATGTAAAGTGATGTAAAAGCTTATTACCCACATTGTTCCCCTTCTATATATACTAATACATATTCTGAACGTTGCTTTTTTCTATTTGAACGTTACATAACAAACTCCTAATAAGGTGCCATGACCTCCTAAAATCAAGGGGTATCTTCTCTTCTACTTAGCAATTGCCTTCATCCTATTTCTTCGGCATAACAACGTTGCTTAACTTGGTCTTGATCAGCATCCAATGCTTTTCAACCGGATTATCTTACGAACTTCATAACTGCTTGTTGTAGCTGCTACCTGATGCTTTCTAGCTGTGGCAATCAACTTACCTGCAAATTCCAGCTTAGGAAAAAATTTAGGACATAACAATTATGATTCAAAATCATCCGATTCAATTTAATCGAGATTCAAAGGATTTTATTTCACTAGCTAGTTGCTAGCTTCAATTTTAGTTTTCGAAATCCCTATCTATCGAAATCCCTAATTTTTCGATTGCTCTTAATTTCGAAATCTGTAATTGATTGAAAATTGTTGAAGATCTGAAGCTATTGATCCAGACTAAGATGGAAAAAAGGTATTTTCGATTTGTACTGGTGTCCGATTATTTTCTTCAAATAATTAACATTCGTGGATTAGTTGTTGCTTTTCGTGGATTTGTTTTTGCGTTTTGTAGATTAATTTGAGTAGTTCGATTTCCTATAATTTCGAATCAAGCTTAGAATTTCGATTTTTCGAGAAACTTCATACTATTTGTAATTTAGTTCGAGCGCTTCAAAGTAGTGATTTTTGGTTTTTGTTATCAGTTTTTGTTATGTTTATAGTTTATATGTGATGTGATTCTAAATGCTATGAGTTATAGTATGATTAATTTATTGAATTCATGAATTTGTAGCTTAGATATGGCTAAGCTATTGAGTTTTGGGTTTAATCAAATTGTAAAGATAACTATAGTTAGATTTCATCTCCTGGTATAAGAATATGTTCATTTTTCTGGTTATGATATATATCAGCATATGCAAATTGCTCGCTTTTTTCAGTTTTGAAATTTGGGGAACTTATTTTTTTGGGGTAATTTTCAGCTTGATATGGGTAACTTATACAAATAAATGCGCAACTGAGTATATGCCGTTAATAATCTTATGTTGTAAAACTAAGTTCGCTGATGATGATTCTCGTGTACAGGAAACTTTGTATATTTATGCGTGATTTTTGGGGTGTCAACATGTAATCTTGTAATTCCAGTGGAGTAATCTATCTACTTTTAGATTAACTTTAGCATAGTTTGGGATGGCCTATATGATGTTAATATATAAGACATCAGAAAACTAATCTCCAGCGTTGTTTATATTAATGTCATGTCATATGAAGATGTTGTA
This sequence comes from Beta vulgaris subsp. vulgaris, assembly GCF_026745355.1. Classification (NCBI taxonomy): domain Eukaryota; kingdom Viridiplantae; phylum Streptophyta; class Magnoliopsida; order Caryophyllales; family Amaranthaceae; genus Beta; species Beta vulgaris. Next base: position 23,381,104 of record NC_079210.1, on the reverse strand, counting down.
TCACATCGCATGAAGTAGCCAAAGTAGCAGCTTTCGTATATCTTCCTTCATTAACTCATGTAAGGTCAAATTTAGTCCTAGGAAAATACCTTTTACAAAGTAGTTTGTAAGGTTGAATTAGTAGTGTTCATTAGAATTAGGTGCTTTATGTTTAACTTTTTATTACTGATCTATATGCAAGGGATATATAGCTGATTACAATTTACAGCTCCTGACCCACTAGCCATTACTACTAAAATGTCAACACTGTCCCATGATTATTCAGTGTATGTGAAGCATGTGTCTAGCCCAAGTCACAGTGTGGTGCTGCATCATAACGCAAGGTGGACTCCTCAAATGGTGGTTTCAAAGTCAATGTAGATGCACATGTGATGAAAAATGGTGGTGTTGGTTTCGGTGTTGTGGCTAGAAAATCGCAAGGAGAAATTATGGGAATGGTCGTATGTAGGAAAGCTCTTGTTGGGATCCTCTTATGCTGCAGTTGCAGCTTTGAGATTTGGGTTTCTAGTGGCAGGAAGATTGGTTCTACATAATGTCATCATGGAGAGTGATTCAGAGCAAGTGGTGAAGCATGTTACAAGTAATGTTGTGGGATATGCACATATCTACTTATTCTATGAAGCAGTGAAGAGAGCTGGGACTTCTTTTAATGTTGTATCTATTGTTCATGTTGAAAGAGTTGGGAATATTGTTGCTCATTTGATTGCTAAATGGAATATTTGTATGGACACTAAAAGTGTTTGGTTTGATTTGTTTCCCCTGTGTTAGCTTTGACGGAAATCGACTTGCTATAAAATTTTCTCCACTTTTCTTCTAAAAAAACATAATATGAGAAACTAATGGTATCAACTAATGTTGGGCAAGGTGGGTTGTTGGGCTAGGGGACTGTGTGCAAGGGGGGTTGCTGTGGGTGGAATATACACATTAGTTTATTTGAAGACTAGACACCACCCTAATAATATCATACATTACTTGAATTGATTACACAAAGGATAACTTATACTATGATAAGGGTAACTAATAAGATAATATGAGGAACTAACGATTTTATATACTTAAGAAGTAAACAAGATACAAAAGTAAACTATCATAAAAATGAGGGCAACTTATAAGCTCATAAAGGGAATGAATGAACACAAATATATATTTGAACTTTCAAAACAATAACACACGTTAACTTGACGTTATTAGATAAAGGATGACTTAATGGTATGATAAGGGTAACTAATTAGATAATATGAGGAACCAAAGATTTTATATACTTAATAAGTAATTAAGATACAAAAGTAAACTATTAAAGAAATAGGGGCAACTTATAAGTTCAGAAAGATAATAAATGAACACAAATATATATATTTGAACTTTGAAAACAACAATACACGTCATTTTGACGTTGATTAGACAAAGGATAACTTATAGGTTGATAAGGATAATTAATAAGATAATTTAAGCAACTAATGATTTTATACTTGACTAGTGATTAAAATACAAAAAAGTAAACTATTAAGAAAATATGGGTAACTTATAAGCTCGTAAAGGTGAAAATGATCATAAAGACGATATATTTGAACTTTGAAAACAATCGTACATTACATTGACATGATTATATAATAGATAATTTAAGAATTATGTTTTAATTACCCTTCTCTAGCTAAAAGTTATATATTGAGTTTGTTTTGTTTTGTCAAAGTGTTACAAATTTAGTTTTTTAGACAAAAGTGAAATATTTAGTAGTATTAGCAACAAAAATTTAGATGAAAAGTTAGTATTAAAAAGATAAAACTATTAAGGTCCACAAAATAGAGATTTCTTTAAATAATTACTCATTAATCATCTACAAAGTTACTCATATAGTATAAATTGATAAGGATAACTAATTACATCATATGAGCAACTATTAATTATTCAAACTTAACTAATAATGAAAATACAAAGGTAAACTATCAAGGCAATAGGGATAACTTTAAGCTTATAAAGGTAACTATTATGAAAATAGGGGTAACTTATAAGTAGGGATGGCAAATGGGCGGGGCGGATGCGGATACCCCTAAATCCACACCCACCTCCACCTAAATTTTTCATACCCACCACCTACCCGCCAACCATGGCGGGTACAAGTTTCCATATCCACCTCCGCCCATGCGGGTATAAGGTTATACCCACATCCGCTCCACCACCCAAGTGGATATCCATTACCCACCTATACCCGCCCATCACCTAGGTGGATTTTCCACCCGCCCACCTGATTTATTTTCTATATATAACCTATTACATAAATTAATTATTAGAAACACCCATTTCAAAGAAAAAAAGTACACATTCTTAGTATTCATATTTCTTAATTATTTTTTACAATTTTATAGATTTATGAACATAATTCTTTATTTTATAAAGGGTAAATTAGTAAATATTATACGGGGCGGGCGGATATGGGGCGGGGCGGGCGGATTTGGGGCGGGGCGGGTGGATTTGGGGCGGATGTGACCTCATATCCACCACCTACCCACCACCCATGGCGGATTTGACTTTTCGTATCCATACCCACCCACTACCCACCAAAGTCATATCCATACCCGCCCCAACTGGGGCGGATGCGGTGCGAAACCCGCCAAATTATACCCACCTGCCATCCTTACTTATAAGCTCATAAAGATAAACTCTTTTTTTTTTGTTTTTTTTTTTTTTTTTTACTTCTGTTCTCCAAATCAAGCATCTTCTTTCCTATTTTCCTTCTCTTAATTCACGTTCTCCTCCCCACATTAGCAGCAACCCTCTTCTTGTGACTCTTACCTCAACATCAAACACATCTTTCTTTTTTTGTTAAAATCACTGAGTTTAGATAGGATATTAATCCTTGATTCATTCACATCTAACCGAACAAGAGTGTTGAGCTTAAAGAAATCGCCTCCCAAAGCCTGAGTAACGACATAAAGACACATAACATCACAATTATTAGAATGTATGACAAACAAAAAAAAAGAACGTCATGAGGAAGTTTAAGAGTTAACACCACAAAACAAAAAGAGAAAAGCAAGACTTTGAGAGCATAAAAATTTGCAATAACTAGACAAAGATATCACGTGTAATGCAGACATAATTAGCTTATTGCTAGTAAAGTATTAAACTGGAAATTCCAGCCAAAATCAAATAGCCTAAAGAAAGCAGCTCTAATTCCTTCCTAGTGTCTTAACTTAGGGCCAACATAGCACTAGACCTAAGTAACATGTGACAGCACGAGCAATCACTCAACACATAAGGATAACTAAAAAGATGATAGGGGTGACTAGTAATAGAAGATGAGCAATTAATGATAACAGAAAATTAATCCAACACAATAGGCAAACAAATGTGCACAAGTGTAGCAAATAAGTGAGGAAGTGAAAATCACTCAAAACACAATCAACAACACCGATTGAATAATTCAAAAAGTTTCAGCCTAAAAACATATTGAACATATACATGATTAATATACAACAAAAGTAAATACAGTAAAGTAGTGAGCAAATAAAGCCAAGCGAACAAAAAGGTTTAAGATACATATTATACAACAAAACTTAAATGTAACATGACATTCAATCAACAAAACAGAATAAAAAAAACTCAACAAATTTTTTGAACACACAAGCAAACACTAGCAATAAAAAGTATAAATCTAAACATTCATCAATTTGTTAAAATCAAAAATCTAACTAAAATTAAAAACACATGACTAACATCTGAACTGAAAAACATAAAACAAAGTCATAAAAGAGAACCAACAACCACATTCAAAAAACGAAAATCACATCTAACAACATATATGTAACACCCCGATAATTCTCTTTTTCTAGAAAATACTTTTATAATAAACCTTAGAGAATTACCCAGGCATTATCGCCCGTGTGATAACGTTTCGGCTTACTCAGAATTTTGCAGCGGAAAACAACTTCTAAAACAACTTTATTGAAACTTTCGAACCAAACAATGTCAGAACTAAAACACACCAACTTAACTATTGTCTGAAAACATAAGTTCCTATGAAAACAACTTAAATGATACTAGTAATACAAGAGTCTCTCCATTCCAGATTCCCAATGAGATGCATCTGCGAACCTGTAATGTCAATGTTGTCTTGACTCTGCTCCCCGAAGGATCACCACAGGATCAATAGGCAAAGCCATGATCACAACACAACAAGCACGTAATCAGCAAAGCTGAGTACTACATATCAGACATAAATAATCCTAAACATGATACTACAAAATAACATGCAGGAACAAATAATAACATAAGTATGTAATAATCTGCAGACAACTTTTACTGAACTAAACTTAAACAAACTTTTTATCACTTAAATGGAATAGTTATTGGGACGAGTTGTCTTGCCTACTAAGATGAAATGCGGGCGCGACTCCGCATTTCAGAGTGACCTGCGATATCGAGGAACCTTTGAAATAAAGAGGGATGGTGATCAATCCATTCCTAGAAAAGCTATGGCACGCTCACCATAACCCCAACCCTTATGTCCAACTCCAGACGTGCACCAGTCTAAAGTCTATAACCTATTCTCGTTTCACTTTACGTTGAATATATTTTATTACTTGTGTTGACACAACAAATAAGCAACACATAACTAATACTCAAACAATCATAACAGAATCTCTTTTTATCTTTGGATTAACAAGTGATCACAACTTATCAACCAAGACTCCTTTACTTCCTTTTTAACATTTACCAACTTACTTGTTGAACCTAGCCAACAATAAACTTTACCTTTATATAGGTAGAACTTGTAACTTACCAAATAAGGTCCACGGTCCTTATAAGATAATAATAATACTCAAGAATCCATGTAAAACATGATTCACTCTAACTTACATTAATTCACTCACGAATTAATAAATAAACTTGACTTATCTTGCTTGAATCAATCTTCCATACAAACATTTATAATCATAAACACTTCTAGTTTACATGTAGCACACAGGCAAATAGCATGTAAAACAATTCCAGTATTCATATATATGAACAAATAGAGTCCTATACATGATACTAATAAATAAAATACTCTTAGAGCATGCTTTTAAATCACATAGCACGTAGACGATGTACGTACCTTGTATAAACAAATCAGTAGGCCACTTTTACTCGCTAAAATTCTCCTACTACGAAATCTCCGCCTAGAAAATAAAGTAACGAAAATAAATATCTCGAACTAAAATTTACAGCAACTTTAAAACGATCAAAACCCCTTAAACATGTTTTAAAATCGTTTTTACGTACCAAACTTTCGTTATTTTTAATCCCTAGTATAGTACAACTATTCTAGTGATTAAAAATCATTTAAAACTCTTAAAATACTTATTTTCTGAAATTACAGCACTTATAATATTTAATAAACCTCTTAAAACATATGTAAATATAATTAAAATCATAATTTAAGACAATCTCATAGTGTACAACATAACACTATGATTTTCTAATAATTTACACCCAAAAAAAAACATACTTTGATAATTAAAACTTCAATTTAAAAATAATAACAATTGAAATTTTATTCTTTCAATATATAATATATATGAAATAAATATATAAGAAAACGAGGAAAGCATCAAAAGGAAAAAGGAACAAAAAGAGTGAAATACCGAAATCGCGAGTGAAATATGGCAGCAGAATTGCGAAACTTGCAGAGGCCATAACCAATAGAATAAGAATCGGAATTGAGTGATTCTTGAGCCTAAATTCAATAACTTTTCGAGATCTACAACTTTCAAGAAGGAAGTTTTGGCTAAAAATAAACGGAACTATGAGAAATCTAGCCAATCAGATTCGGGTGAGAGAAAAAAACGAGTGAAGAGAGGAAAAAGAAAGTGACGTGAGATTGAGAGAAAAATAATGTGTAGGGTGAAATAATTTGGGTTTTTAGGATATATATAAAGGCTTTTCTTTATGGGCTTAGGAAAAGAGATTTTAATTAATAAAACTTGATGACTAATAAGATGGGCTATTTAAGACTTTAGTCATCAAATGACTCTTTCCCTTTTTATCACTTTTTGGGCTTTCGATTCCATCAAATTTCCTTTTCAATATACTTTTAATATTTAAAACTCTTATTAAAACATGCTTAATTAAAACATTTCAAATTTTATTAAGCTATGAAAAATAATTTCAATTGACTTTTAAAATAGTCAACCCATTTTAAAAGCCAAATCATTTTCCAAACTCATTTGGATTTAAATATAACTACATAAATACTTTAATATATTTATAAAAATTCTTTAAAATTGTGGGGGATTACAATATAACACTATATTTAACAACTTACGTTCAAATTCAGGAGCATCTATAACTATAACAACAGCTTCATCAACATTCAATTTCCTCGCAGCTAGCTTTCTGATTGTTATCTTCCGATTCATGATACGAAAACAAAAAACAAATACTTAGCTTCTTCGAAAAATATTTAATGAAAATTTAGTAAATCTTGTAAAAAATTAATGTGACCATACGAAATTTTCTCTTCTAGATCTAATAAAAGGTTCACAATTTTTTTTTCGAATAACGAGATCTAGATCTAGAGATTATAAGAATTAAAGCTCAAAAAAGAATTGTAAACGAAAATAAACTAAATCTAAAACCAAAAAACAAAGGAAAGCTTACTCGAATTATCAATGGAGGATGAAAAAAGCTGCACAAAACAGGAAGAAGATTGAGCTTAGTGTAGAGAAGAAAGTTTCAAAAGATAAACGAAGGAGAAAGGAGAGAGGAGAGAGAATGTTATTGCGTTTCAGAAGATAAATGAAGGAGATAGAGGAGAGAGAAAATTTTTGGTAACAAAAAGTTGTTTCATATTCACCGCACGATCAAGGATGAACGACCAGATTATATTACTTGATTTATGTCCGCGCGATGAAAGATCAACGGTCACGACTCAATGTTTTCAGTTTTCATATTAATAGATGTTTTCACACGATCAAGGATCTTGTGAAAACACTCATGAAAATGAAAACCGAAAACAGAAGATCTAGGCCATCAAATAATATTAATCAGATGATCTAAGGGCTGAAATTCTTTCTCCTTCTCCTCATAAAATCCAAAATAACCCCCTCTCTCTTCCTCCTCTTTTTCGCTAAAAAAAACACCCAAATTCTCTCCTCAAACAAGGGTGATCCTCAAAAACCTAACTAGATAACAGCTTGTTTACATGGAGAAACTCGTCGAACAAGCAGAAGTTATGAAGAAATGCGAAATACATGGACAAACTCGTTGTCATAACTCACTCTTCCAGCAACTAATAACAATACTTTGGAAACTGATAAAACAGAGTATGCTACACCATAATGAACAAGATAAACAGAGAGAACATGAAAAGTAAAAAGTAGACAATACAGGCTCATATCAGAAATATCAGAAATTTCGTGAATATCAGAAATTTCAAATTTCATATCAAAATACAATCAAGGCTCAAAATACATGCTCATCGTTATCAATCTTAGGCTCAATCGAAGATAAGATATGTAATACTCCGTATTTTGGAGTTAATTCGTAATAATTAAGAAAATAGCAAGAAGTTAATAAAATGGTATTTTAGTATTATTTACAGAATAATAAGAATATAATAATAATAATAATACGAGTCGGTTTAGTTAATTTCGGAGTTATAAAGGCTAAACCGAGTTCACTCGATGTAGGGTTGCCACTTTTAGAAGGGTATAAAAAGGGAAAATAAGAGGAGAAATTTCAGAATCCCTAAGTTTCCCTTTCTCCTCTCAGCCGTCATCCCCTTCTTCTCTCTCAATTTCTCTCTCCTCTCTCGCTGGTCTCTTCCCTCGCACTGTTCTTCTTCTTCTTCTCTCTCTCTCTCTCTCGCCGTTCGTCCCTTTCTTCGTCTCCCTCGCCGGGTTCCTTTGCGGATCTTCGTCGAGGTGTGCGAGCGAACGTTGCTGTGCGTGCGGAGACGAGCGAGCGAGGTTGCTCGAAGACTGCAGTGTGTGCGCGATCCTTCGACGAGGTTCGAGGGTGTTCCTGCGAGCGACGAGGGTAGACGAGTTCGAGGTGTGCGACTGCGAGACGAGCGAAGGGTCGCGAAAGGGCTGCGCACGAGTGTGGTGTGTGCTGTTGTGTGAAAGGACGAGGGCGATTGTGCGAAGGTTGTGCGGGTTGTGAGAGGTTCAGTGCGAGTGGGGGTGCGAGCCATCTTCGAGTGCGAGTGACGAAGATCGGACGAGGGGGTGCGGTTTGTGCCACGAGGCGCAAAGGGCGCGCGAAGAGGGCAATTGCGCGAGGCTGCTGCTGCTGCTTTGTGTGGCGTGCGCGAGCGGTTGAGCGTGGTGGTCGCGCGAGTAGGCGAGTGTGGTGTTGCGCCGTTGCCGGAAACTGTCGCCGGAACTTGGTTGCCGGCGAGCTTAACGGTATAAAACCTATTATATATTGAATATATTATATTAAGTTTAATTTTATGTATTGTTTTCGTAATTACGTTAAGTTATAATCAGTTAATTAATAATTCAAGATAATTAGTTTATTTTATAATTCTGACTATAATTGCGATTATGACTTTCGGACATAATACTGGATTGGACATAAGATTTTGGACATAAGACATGGTTGGATTTATGACTTAATTGGTTTGGTAAAGGTAGTGGACTAATTACACTAGCTAAGTTTAGTTCGCTCACTAACCGTTGACTCCTAAAAGACGCTAAACTCATTAGAATAGAAAAGTAACGAAAATTCATAAACAAGGGGTCTAGCTATCGTTTATTTCGAATTATTAAACCGTATAGTCTTAGTTACGTAGTAGTTGTTAATGTTATCAACGACGTAGCACTAAAGTTTTTATTTAACGGTTTAGGTCCCAATTTCATAAGAACTAATGTTAATATACTTTCTCCGCTACAAGGTACGTACGCGTACCTGTTTAATCCCAAGTATTAGTATCATGATTAGGTTGCAACCTATGCTATTGGAACCTAGAAGCATGATAGGGAACGTTTGATTGTTGAGATTGTTTGGTTAGACATTTGTAAATTGAAATCGATATGTTGCATTGGAATGCGTAATTCTATCGTAGTATAAATATGAGCATTATTAATCTTATCCATAGTGTAACAAGAGTGTTACAAGAGATATGATTTGAGCATTTTAATTAGTAAGAGAACATGTAAATGATTCTATGTATCCATAGTGTAACAAGAGTATTACAAGAGATACGATTTGAGCATTGTAACTAAGAGAACAGGTAAATGACTCTATGTGGTTATGAAATGAATGGACAATATTAAAATGAATTATGGCAATAACTTGTAGCTGGACTCCCTATATGTGATGAACAATGGGGGGAGTGTGGGACTTGTCCTACGCTCCTACGCAGACCTACTGTGACGACAATAGTGTCCTTATATTTTTGATAACTCAAGTAGGCGGAAGGTTCCGTTCGATCTTGGGGGTATGCATACTAAGGTGATGGGTGTGAGACGGAACAAAACCGTATTTGCATTTCATCTAATAGACCTAGTGTCTGTTAAGGATTCAGTAGCCCGTATGATTCTAGTAAGATGACGGTGCCCGTTCGATGCCAATAAAGATTAAAGATTAAAGGTTAAAGGATGTAACATAATGTAGCATCATGCTTAAGATTGTTCATGTGTGATCATTTATGTTATGTATTCAATGGTTCATTACGTACTCAGCATAGCTGATTGTGTGTTTTATGTGTTTGATGAACTGCGATGAACCATTGATGCTCAATGGGGAGCAGACTAGGTGTGCTGGTGCTGCTGCATATCCAGCATACGGGGCTAGGCTTGGTATTTACATTTAAAGCATTTTGAAATAAGTATTATTGGTTTTTCTAAGACTTATATAAATGGTTTGTGGTTTGAATGAAAGGGGCATTGATGATTCCCGAGTTGTATTTATATTTTAATTCCGCTGCATTTTAGTTTTCGGAAATGTTTTAAGTTATCATTAACTCTTATTATGCCTTGCGTTCCATCGCGGCGGTAACGCCCCGAGTCGACGCACGTAGCAATGATAGACACGTATGGATTTTGGGGGTGTTACAAAACTGGTATCAGAGCCTAAGCTCTGATTTTCAAAGACGTTTTAAAAACGATTTCAAAATGGGTAGTATGGGATAGGAGCATATAGAACATATTATGTTATGTGCATTAAGTCATAGGAATGAGTTCAAATGTGATTTCGTTTCGTGTCTTGAACCCGTATGTGTTGTTCGATTGTTCAATTGGAATTGCGAAAGATTCTTGCAATATTCAAATATGAATAGGTTAAGAGGATGTACAAAGTCACAAAGATGTTTCAAAAATGGTGTTGAACTAAAACCTTATTTTGCGACAAAACTATTTACTTGATTGAAACGATCATTTTATCTCTTAAATACCTATATATAGGAGATATGTTTGAAAACCTTTAATGATACTTTATGATATTCCTTGTTATGGTTGTGACGTCTCATGTGAGATGTTGTGTTGCAAGTCAATAAAGACTTAATATTTGTTCGTGACAATGCTTGCTATATGTGCAATGTGTATTGGTTAAGAAAGTACAGGATGATGTGTGTCACTGAGATAGCTATTATGTTATTTTCAGCGTAGAATGGTTCGGCGGGAGGCACCCTGAAACCTCTCTGAATATCGAGCAATCGATACGTGACTTGGTGCAAATCACTGCCAACCTAGCCCAAGGTCACAATCGTGAAGGGGATTTATCGTGAAAAGGTTGCCCGTAGGAACCCACCAATACTGAATGGGAAAGGGGGACCTGAGAATTAGAGAACTGGGTTGGGGAATTCGATAAACTTTTTTCACCTATCCTGCCCTGATGAGAAAACTGTGCCCTTAGCGAGCTACTACCTTCAGGGAGATGCTCATTTCTGGTGGATCCAAGCTAAGGACAACCTCTGAGTCAGCCTAGTTTTGGGTGGGAAACTTTCAAAAAGGCCTTAAGGGACAAATATTACCCTCCATACCTTAAGAAGCAGAAAGCCCAGGAATTTATGATGTTGGAACAAGGGACTCTGTCTGTTGAGGAGTACTACCGGAAATTCATCGAGCTGATGAGATTTGCCCCGGAAATAGCACCTACTGAGGAATCTAAAGCCTCACGTTTCGAACTAGGACTTACCCTTGACCTGCAAGGAAGACTAGGGGGAGATACATTCACCTCTTTAGATCATGTGTTTGGCAAAGCTGCTCATCTTTATGCCATCAGGAAGAGAGAGGAAGGGGGTAAGCAGGGTGAGAAACGAAAGATAATCCAAACCTGAGGTCCAGAAGTTTGAGAAAAGCATAATGGGAACCAAAACCATCAAGACCCTCAAAGGAATTTCGGTAAGGGACCCAATAACAACAACTAATCCCAACAACAATAACCGCAATAACAACACCAATAACCGCAGACTGAGCGTGTGTATAGGTGTAGAAGTGCCCTAACAACCATCCTGGTAGAGACTGTGAGGGTAACAAGGTGGAATGTCGAGAATGCGGGAAATTGGGACATAGGGCATATGAGTGCTACTCGAAGAACAAACTGAACCCCAATGGCCAAAAGAATGGGAATTATGGGGATAAGCCTCGAAATGGAAATGGAAACGGGAATGGAAATGGGGAAGTGCTTACAATGGGAATTCTAACTACTCCAAGCCTTAACCAACACCAATAATCAGACATCTAATGGGAACAATGCAACCAATTCCCAAGATAAGGGCAAGGGGAAGCTGTATATGATGTCGACTAGAGAAAAGAGGCTCGAAAGGATGTTGTCTCGGGTACATTTTCTATCAACTCCACTCCTGTTAAAGTATTGTTTGATTCTGGAGCATCATTGTCATTTATTGCCCATTCAACTGTTAGGACTTTAACATTGATCGAGTCTGAGTCGATTTCTATGCCTATAGTCATTCCGTCTGGGAGACTGTTAATTGCTCTAAAAGATTTCTAAAAGTGCCACTGAAAATAGGAGGAGGTTTCTTTCCTTCTGACTGATAGAGTTTAACTTATCAAACCTAGACGTTATTTTGGGGATGGATTGGCTTGGAAAGTACATGGCTAAGATAGACTGCGATGCGCAAAAGTGGAACTGAGGATCCTTCGGGAAAAAGAGTGTCATATAGGAGAATACCTCGAGAACCGGATTAAGGTGATCAATGCCTTCAACTTAAGAACTACGTAGACAAGGGATGGCCTCTATTTATGTGTTCGGTGAGAAGAATTGAGGATGATCCGTTGGCCTGAGGATGTGCCATAGTCCGAGAGTTCCAGGATGTTTTTCCTGAAGAATACCTGGTATGCCACCAAGGAGAGATGTAGAGTTCACCGTTGACCTAGTACCTGGGACTGGACCAATTTCGAAAGCCCCATATCGAATGGCTCCAGCAGAAATGAAGAGTTGAAAAACCAGTTGGAGGAACTACGACAAAGGGTATATTAGACCTAGCATGTCACCATGGGGAGCACCGTCTTATTTGTGAAAAAGAAGGATGGTAGTTTGAGGTTGTGTATAGACTATCGGAGTTGGAACAATGTCACTGTGAAAAACAAGTACCCATTGCCTAGGATTGATGACTTGTTCGACCAACTTCAGGGTGCGGGGATGTTCTCCAAAATAGACTTAAGGTCAGGTTACCATCAATTGAGGATTGTTGATCATGATATACCTAAGACTGCTTTCAGGACTAGATATGGCCATATGAGTTTACGGTAATGCCTTTTGGGTTATCTAATGCACCTGCAGTTTTCATGGACCTTATGAATAGGATCTTTCGACCCTACCTCGATAAATTTGTCGTTGTGTTCATAGACGATATACTGATCTATTCTAGGAGCAAGGAGGACATGAGGGTCATTTGAGAGTCATTTTCAGACACTTAGGGACAACCAACTATATGCGAAGTTTTCGAAGTGTGAATTTTGGTTGGAAAGAGTGTCATTTTTGGGTCACTTTGTCTCCAAGGAGGGTGTTCAGTAGATCCTGCAAAGATCAAAGCCGTGAGTGAATGGCCTACTCCAAAGAATGTCACAGACATAAGAAGTTTCTTGGGTTTAGCCGGTTACTATAGGAGATTTGTGAAAGACTTCTCCAAAATAGCAAAGCCCATGACCACTTTGATGAAGAAGGATTGTAGGTTTAACTGGAATGAGGACAGTGAGAAAGCCTTTCAAACGCTCAAAAAGAGGTTAACATCAGCCCATGTCTAACCTTGCCTAAGGGAATGAGGGATATGATGTGTATATGATGCGTCCAAGAATGGGTTGGGTTGTGTTCTTATGCAAAATGGGAAGGTCATAGCTTATGCGTCTCGGCAGTTGAAGCCATATGAAGTCAATTACCCAACACACGACTTAGAATTGGCCGCAATAGTGTTTGCCCTAAAAATCTGGAGACACTACCTTTACGGGGTGACTTGTCGAATCTTCACGAATCACAAAAGCCTCAAATACATCTTCACCCAGAAAGACCTTAATATGAGATAGCGCAGATGGTTAGAGCTCATCAAGGACATATGACTTAACGTTCGTTGCTGATGCGTTAAGTCGCAAGTCTAGCCATAGCCTGAATACATTAGTCGTTGCCGACAAACTTTGTGAGGAGTTTTCTAGACTCCAGATAGAAGTTGTTCATGAAGGGGAGGTAGAAAGATTGCTGAGTGCCTAACCATCGAGCCCAACTTTCTAGACAAATAAGAGAAGTCAACCTGGGGATGTGAAGCTTGAGCGAGTCAAAGCAAAGCTTAAGGAGGGAAAAGCAGAAGGGTTTGCGATCCATGAGGATGGAAGCATAAGATATAAGGGTAGGTGGTGTGTCCACAAAATGTGAAGAATTGAAACAAAAGATAATGAGTGAGGGTCATAACACGACTTATTCCGTCCACCCAGGGGGATAAGTTTATAAGGACCTCAAGAAGATGTTTGGTGGCCTGGATGAAGAGAGCAGTAGCTGAGTTTGTTTCCAAGTGTCTAACGTGCCAGAAAGTCAAAAGTGAACACAAGAGACCTCAAGGAAAGATTCAACCTTTAGACATTCCGACATGGAAATGGGACTCGATATCCATGGACTTCGTTGTAGCCTTACCTAGGAGTCGGGGAGGCAATAATACCATATGGGTGATAGTGGACAGACTAACCAAACAGCAAGGTTCATACCTATGAAAGATACGTGGAGTATGGAAGCCTTAGCCAAGGCTTATGTGAAAAATGTCATTCGATTGCATGGAGTACCCACGAGTATAGTATCAGATAGAGATTCGCGATTCCTTTCGAATTTCTGGAAAAAGGTCCAAGAAGCATTTGGTAGTGAGCTATTGATGAGTAGCCTTTCACCCAGCTATAGACGGTCAAACCGAAAGAACTATTCAGACCTTAGAGGACATGTTGCGAGCATGTGCCTTAGAATACCAAGGATCATGGGAAGACCATTTGGACCTCATAGAATTCTCATACAACAAAGCTACCATGCTAGTATTAAGATGGCACCATTTGAAGCACTATATGGGAGAAAGTGTCGTAGCCCTTTGTGTTGGAACGACATTAGTGAGACTGTGGTGTTAGGACCTGAGATGATTCAGGAGACATGGATCAGGTGCGATCATTCAAGAAAAGATTAAGGCTGCACAGGACAGGCAGAAATCCTATGCGGATCAGAAGCGAAGGATGAGAATTACGAAGTCGGGGAAAAAGTATTGCTTAAGGTGTCTCCAATGAAAGGAGTGATGCGATTCGGGAAAAAGGGGAAGCTAAGCCCTAAATTCATAGGACCATATGAGATTCTGGCGAAAGTACGCAAAGTCGCTTATCGCCTAGATTTCCCAATAACTTAGAAAGGGTCCATAATGTGTTTCACGTATCCCAACTCCGGAGATACGTACCTGATGAGTCACATGTACTTGAACCGGAAAATGTCGAGATAGACGAAACCAGATCCTAGACCGCAAGGTGCGTAGATAGAGGAATAAGGACGTCAGAATTGTCAGAGTGTTGTGGAGAAATCAACATACGAGAAGCCAACCTGGGAAGCCGAAGATGCAATGCGTCTGAAGTACCCTGAGCTTTTTCAAGAGGTACGTGAGTTACGGGGACGTAACTTTTCTTTTAAGGGGGAAGAATGCGATAGAATTTCGCGCTTTCACCCTAAAGTATGTTAATTATGATAGTTATTTGTAGTTATTGCTTATCTGTCGCTTATCTGTTGTGCAAACGTTAGAAAATGCTTATGAAATTTTGGGACTTAGAAGTGCAAAAGATCGTCGTTAAGACTGGCTACCTCCAAGTTTCGGGACGAAACTTCTTTTAAGGGGGAAAGCCTGTAATACTCCGTATTTTGGAGTTAATTCGTAATAATTAAGAAAATAACAAGAAGTTAATAAAATGGTATTTTAGTATTATTTACAGAATAATAAGAATATAATAATAAGAGTCGGTTTAGTTAATTTCGGATTTATAAAGGCTAAACCGAGTTCACTCGATCTAGGGTTGCCACTTTTAGAAGGGTATAAAAAGGGAAAAAAGAGGAGAAATTTCAGAAACCCTAAGTTTCCCTTTTCCTTTCAGCCGTCATCCCTTCTTCTCTCTCAATTTCTCTCTCCTCTCTCGCTGGTCTCCTCCCTCGCGCTGTTCTTCTTCTTATCTCTCTCTCTCTCGCCGTTCATCCCTTTCTTCGTCTCCCTCGCCAGGTTCCTTCGCAGATCTTCATCGAGGTGTGCGAGCGAGTGACGCTGCTGTGCGTGTGGAGACGAGCGAGCGAACGAGGTTGCGCGAAGAGTGCAGTGTGTGTGCGAGCCTTCGACGAGGCTCGAGGGTGTTACTGCGAGCGACGAGGGTAGACGAGTTCGAGGTGTGCGACTGCGAGACGAGCGAAGGGTCGCGAAAGGGCTGCGCGCACGAGTACGGTGTGTGCTGCTGTGCGAAAGGACTAGGGCGATTGTGCGAAGGTTGTGCGGGTTGCGAGAGGTGTGTGAGTGGGGGTGCGAGCCATCTTCGAGTGCGAGTGACGAAGATCGGACGACGGGGTGCGGTTTGTGAAACAAGGCTCGAAGGGCGCGCGAAGAGGGCAATTGCCCGAGGCTGCTGCTGCTACTTTGTGTGGCGTGCGCGAGCGGTTGAGCATGGTGGTCACGCGAGTAGGCGAGTGTGGTGTTGCGCCGTTGCCGGAAAACGGTCGCCGGAACTTGGTTGCCGGCGAGCTAACGGTATAAAACCTATTATATATTGAATATATTATATTAAGTTTAATTATATGTACTGTTTTCGTAATTACGTTAAGTTATAATCAGTTAATTAATAATTCAAGATAATTAGTTTATTTTATTATTCTGACTATAATTGCGATTATGACTATCGGACATAATACTGGATTGGACATAAGATTTTGGGACATGGTTGGACTTATGACTTAATTGGTTTGGTAAAGGTAGTGGACTAATTACACTAGCTAAGTTTAGTTCGCTCACTAACTTTGACTCCCAAAAGACGCTAAACTCATTAGAATAGAAAAGTAACGAAAATTCATAAACAAGGGGTCTAGCTATCGTTTATTTCGAATTTTTAAACCGTATAGTCTTAGTTACGTAGTAGTTGTTAATGTTATCAACGACGTAGCACTAATGTTTTTATTTAACGTTTAGGTCCCAATTTCATAAGCGGAACGTTCGATTAAGACAGCGAAAATTCTCCGCTACAAGGTACGTATGCATACCAGTTTAATCCCAAGTATTAGTATCATGATTAGGTTGCAATCTATGCTATTAGAACCTAGAAGCATGATAGGGAACGTTTGATTGTTAGGATTGTTTGGTTAGACATTTGCAAATTAAAATCGATATGTTGCATTGGAATGCGTAATTCTATCGTAGTATAAATATGAGCATTATTGATCTTATCCATAGTGTAACAAGAGTGTTACAAGAGATATGATTTGAGCATTTTAACTAAGAGAACATGTAAATGATTCTATGTATCCATAGTGTAACAAGAGTGTTACAAGAGATACGATTTGAGTATTGTAACTAAGAGAACAGGTAAATGACTCTATGTGGTTATGAAATGAATGGACAGTATTAAAATGAATTATGGCAATAACTTGTAGCTGGACTCCCTACAAGTGATGAACAATGGGGGGAGTGTGGGACTTGTCCTACGCTCCTACGCAGGCTTACTGTGACGACAGTAGTGTCCTTATATTTTTGATAACTCAAGTAGGCGGAAGGTTCCGTTCGATCTTGGGGGTATGCATACTAAGGTGATGGGTGTGAGACAGAACAAAACCGTATTTGCATTTCATCTAATAGACCAAGTTGTCTATTAAGGATTCAGTAGCCCGTATGATTCTAGTAAGATGACGGTGCCCGTTCGATGCCAAATAAAGATTAAAGATTAAGATTAAAGGATGTAACATAATGTAGTATCATGCTTAAGATTGTTCATGTATACCTCATTTATGCTTATATGTATTCAATGGTTCACTACGTACTCAGCATAGCTGATTGTGTGTTGTTATGTGTTTGTTGAACTCCGATGAACCATTGATGCTACAATGGGGAGTAGACTAGGTGTGCTGGTGCTGCTGCATGATACCGAGCATACGGGGGCTAGTCTTTGGTATTTGTATTTAAAACAATTTGAAATAAGTATTATTGTTTTTTCTAAGACTTACATAAATGGTTTGTGCACTAGTGGAAAAAATTGCTTTTGCTACTTATCAAATGCTCCGGTTAACTAATCAACCCGAGCATTTGTGAAAATTTCAATAAAAAAATTCACAAACGCTCGGGTTGATTAGTCAACCGGAGCATTTGAATGTCAAATGCTCCGGGTTAGTCAGAACCACCCCGAGCACTTAGACCGTCTCTCAATTCATGTTGCATTGTACCTATTTCTAGGATACTTTTATTTCGACCCTCATCATCTTTTTTTCCCTCGATTGTTTTCCCTCCCTCAGTCCCAACTCCCAAGCCCCTCGCTCAAGTGAAGTTTCGCACTGTACTCCACCACCACCGTCCCTCCCTTCGTCATCCTTTACTCACCCGGCCGGCCCCACCATCCCTCCTGCTTCGTCCTTCGTCGGTCTCTCTCTCTTTCCCTCTCCATCAAACTGATTCTCTCTCTCTATCTCCATCAAACTGCTTCTCTCTCTCTTCCCCTCTTCACTTTCGGTCTACTCCTTGGAATGCATGTCCAGGTAGTTTCCTTCGACATTTATTGTTGTAATTTAGTTTTATTGCTGTATTTTAGGATTTTATTTTTGGTTTTCTAGATTTAGGGATTTTGTTAGGGTTTTCTTTGATTTTGTTTAGGGTTTTATTTAGGTCAAAAACTTTATCTCTTACCTCGATTTCCTAATTCTCTCGCCCTCCTTCGTGATTCTTCCAGATCCGGAGCCATGATTGTCATCGTCTTCGGTAACCTCCAACTCGCCGGTGAACAACACGCTGTCAAATTTAGTCGAATTGATGACTTTCATTCAATTGTTCTTTATGTCGTAAAAGTTCGAATGACAGGTTCATAATAATTTGTATTCATTTGAGTGTAGTTAGTAGAATTGGATTGTTGTTCTACTGATGAATTTATCATTATGAAGATTAGCAAACAGCCAAACCTCCCTTCCCCATATTCAATGCACTGCACCTCTGTTTCGCAACCTCTCTGCCCACTACATACTGCCTTGTCACACAGTCACCAGTTTTTAAGTGCCTGATTTCATTGTTATTGTTTTAGTTATATTCATGTCATTGCGAGTTGTGAAATGTGGCATCTTTACATCAATTTAAGAATGATTGTGGAAAATATATTTTCAATTTATGTGAAAGTAAATTTTGAATGGAAAATCTATACTAAAACATATCCTTTTGCTTTTTAATGTGTTCTTTCCTTGCATTTCTGACTGCTAATCATGTTCCTATATTTTCTTATTTCTTTCCTCCCTATCTTTCCTCCCTATTTGTGTCTATTAGAAGCGGGTGGGATAGAGGGAAACAATCTCATGTAAAGATGCCACATACATATTCGCTCTTCATTTACAGTTTACAGTTTATCTAAATAATACAAATGGTTTACATGGTACATACATATTATGCATAAATCCTTGAATAAAATCTCTTCTTACCATAAATCCTAGCTCGCAGAGTTTACATGGTACATACATATTCGCTTTTCATTTACAGTTTATCTAAATAATACAAAGGGGTAAAAAGGATGAACAACTGCAATCATTTACAGTTTGATATGGCCCCACCAACTGCAATGATTGCGGCGGCTCCTACCATTGGAGGTTTGACTATTATCCTTTTCTCTGAACATAGATTTGTGTTTATAACTACTGCTTCTTTTTTGTTTGCTTTGGTGTGGAAAGTTCGTATCAAATTACATGCTTTCATTGGGTAAGCTTATTCATCCACTTCTTATTTGCTTTACTGGGCCTGATGGAGTGTTTGCAGATGGACGGTGGTTTTTATATATTTTTCTCATTATATTTATTAAGTCAAATAACTCTGGAACTGAAAGAAATTTTTGGTTTGTTCTTGTCTTTTGGTGTTTGTTTTTTGTTTGTGTCTTTTGTTTGTTGTTGTAAGAAGGTTATGTTGGGCTACTTGCCCCACTATGTTGACATTGGGTGTGAGCCGACTTCTGTAGCTTTAATGTACAAGGAAGAACGAGTGCTCAGGTTGGGTTTTGTTCATCTTTAACTGGCCCCTAATGTGTGTTTCTGTAGTATTTCTAATTAATCCCTGCAACTGCCTTGTACATTATCTAGTTGAGATCAATTATATCTAGAAAATCCGATGAATATGTGACCAAAGAAAATCTTTTAATTGAAAGGATTCATATATTTACTTAAAACGAAATAGGATGTGTGATTTTATCTTGAAAAAGTTCAATAAGGATGTGGGTCTTTCATTTTGAGCATCGATGTACTTGGTGCTTCTATAGAAATATGACAATTTTGTACTCTATACATCCCCGATTACAACAGCTCCTGTTCCTGGGGTTTTTCCCAACATTTTCCCCTTGACACCAGGGCAGGTATGTGTATCTTAATTGTATGGTTCATGCTATTGTTTGTTTTCTACCATCAGGCCTTCATGTTATCTTATTTTGTGGATGCAGCATGGAACTATTCTTGTCATGCCTGTTCAAGCAATGACTCAGCAGGTTAACTGAGATGATATTTTGCTTTAGGATCTCTTCTTTAGTTTATACATCAAAATTCTCAATAGTTGGTATGAAATTACAGGCTACTCGGCATGCTCGACGTGTTTATGTAGGAGGATTACCCCCAACAGCTAATGAATAGGTTTTTAATTGTTATTATCGTCATGTTGTTCATCCTTTTTACCCCAATATGCAAATGAACTTTCTTTACAGTTAGGAAGATCCTGCCTGTTCTATATGTATTCTGTAAAATTTCATAATTATATGTTTTGTAACGCACTGATTTCTTATGACGTGTTTGTTTTGTTCTTGTGATTTATTTGCTGGTAGGCTTCAGATTATCCTAGATAATCTTCCAGATATTCAGAACCATACAACAACAACAACAACAACAACAACAACAACAACAACAACAACAACAACAACAACAACAACAACAACAACAACAACTAAGCCTTATTCCCAAGGTGATTTGGGGTCGGCTAACATGAATCGTCAACTGGAATTATCTCCTCTGGTCACGATTCCAGTTGACGATTCATGTTAGCCGACCCCAAATCACCTTGGGAATAATGCTTAGTTGTTGTTGTTGTTATATGGTTCTGAATCTCTGGAAGATTATCTAGGATAATTTGAAGCCTGCCTAACAACTACTAATTAGTTATTTTGTCGAATAGATTTAGTTTAGTAATATATTTTTCTTCCTCTTTTTGTCTTTCTCTATCCTATTTATCTGTCTCTTCTCTCTCCTTTCTTGTTCCGTCTTTCCTTTCTCTCTCTTTTTCAACCCCCTTCTAATCCTTAAATAAGATGGTGTAAAAATTTGAATGGAATTGTACTTTCCAACTTGTTGATGCTGCTGATGCAGAATTGTTGATTATATTGTTACCCACTACAGATGGCTGTTGCGATCAAGAAGATACTATATGCTGCTGACGAGAAGGAATTTGCGCTCTCCGAAGCTCAGCAAGTTCTGTCAGAATCCTTGATTTTGATGTAGTTGATCCGGAGGAGGAGAAGAGTGTAGACTGATGTGTTACAGACTCTGGATCATAAGCATAGGTCACTTTCTCCAGTGAAACAATTTATGGTTTCCTTATCACAAGTCATAACCATGTATGCATCAGTGATAAACGCACAATAGCAATGGAACATTAGTTTTCTCATAAGGAAGTTTTGTTGTTTAGTTGTATTTGATTTTGTTACAGTTGATACATTTCTTGGCTGCTCATGTATTCAGTTGTGATTTTTTGGCTCCTGTTATAAGATGGAATTTTTGTTTCGTTTTCGTGTGTTTTACAGATCTATTACTCATGCTGCTGGCCAGCAGGGGTAGCAGGTCTGATTTTTTTTTTTTAAGAAAAGCTCAAATGCTCCGGTTGTTAAGGAAAACCGGAGCATTTGTTATAACAAATGCTCCGGTTTTTCCTTAAAAACCGGAGCATTTAAAAACAAATGCTCAAATGCTCGTATAACATTTGCTACGCGTTAAATACGGAGCATTTGAGGTTTTTTTCTACTAGTGGTAGTTTGAATGAAAGGGGTCGTTGATTATTCTCGAGTTTTATTTATATTTTAATTCCGCTGCATTTTAGTTTTCGAGGCAATGTTTTAAGTTATCATTAACTCTTATTATGCCTTGCGTTCCATCGCGGCGGTAAGACTCCCGAAGTCGATATGACGTAGCAGTGGTAGACGCGCATGGATTTTGGGGGTGTTACAAGATACGCCAAGCATCATGAATTGAGCCGACGACATTCTTCTATGTCGTAGAGAGAAGGTGGCTCTCTTCGATCGGAGAGTCGATGCCGGAAGAGTGAGTTGTGACAACGAGTTTGTCCATGTATTTCGCATTTCTTCATAACATTCTGCTTGTTCGACGAGTTTCTCCATGTAAACAAGCTGTTATCTAGTTAGGTTTTTGAGGATCACCATTGTTTGAGGAGAGAATTTGGGTGTTTTTTTTGAGGGAAAAAGAGGAGGAAGAGAGAATGGGGGGGGGTTCATTTTGGATTTTATGAGGGGAAGGAGAAAGAATTCCATCCCTTAGATCATCTGAGTAATATTATTTGATGGCCTAAATCTTGTGTTTTTATTTTTCATTTTAATGGTTTTCACAAGGCCCATATATATGAGGATTAGAGCAACTCCAATGGTGAACATTAGTAAGGGTGAGCATAATCGGGTACTTGGTAGAATTTCCTAGATTCGGACCCAGTAGGTATTGAAAATCTGGGATTGGAATTGGAATTGGTCTAATCGGGTCCTAAATTTTTGAACCTAGACCCGGAACCGGTGGGTACCAGGTCCAGAACTGGGTACCTAGTTGTAAGTTTAACAACATACTAAGATGGGCCAATTGAGATATAAAATTTTTTTAAAAAAATATATGGGCCTAAAGGCCTACTAAATACTAACTTTTTACTTAACAACTATTATCCTATTACCAATTCTATATGAGTATATAAAAAAAACCAATTCTAAATACCAGATACCCGGACCTATACCCGCTCCAATCGGGTACCCAGAGCCGGAATTGGTCAAACCGGGTACCCACCAGGTACCGGGTCCGACAAAATTCTACCCATAATTGAAACCGGATGCAACTGGGTCCATTTTTGGACCCGGACCCAGTTAGACAGGTCCGGGTCCGGGTCTGGGTCTGGGTACCCGAAATTTCTGGTCACCCCTAAACATTAGGGACTTGCTAGCAAATAAATAAAAAGTTAAGCAATCAGCCCAACTATTGGAGTGAGTAGCTGAAATTTTTTTTTTTTTGAAAGAGAAATTTCATTAATTGAAGGCCAAATGGCATCTACAATAGATATTAAGGAAAAATAAGATACAATCAAACAAGGTTAAATCAAATTCGTCTTAGAAAAAATTATAATGAACCAGATCGAGCAATACGTCGTAGCCCCCTTGTATTTGCTGAATCAAACAGCTATTGATGAGGAAGTCTATCATTCTGACATAGTTTGGGAAGACATTCTTGATCGAGCCATGTTTACCGCATACAAGATTCCAATACCGGATCTGAAAAAACTACAATGAACCAGATCGAGCAATACAGCGCAACCCCCTTGTATTTGCTTAATCAAACAGCTATTGATGAGGAAGTCTACCATTCTGACATAGTTTGGGAAGACATTCTTGATCGAGCCGTGTTTACTGCATCCAAGATTCCAATACCGGATCCGAAAAAACTACAATGAACCAGATCGAGTAATACAGCGCATACCCCTTGTATTTGCTGAATCAAACAGCTATTGATGAGGAAGTCTATCTTTCTGACATAGTTTGGGAAGACACTCTTGATCAAGCCATGTTTACCGCATCCGAGATTCCAATACCTTCATGTTGAGTCTCGAACATCAAACAATAAGAACAATTTCTCATACCTAAAAACCAAAAAAAAAAAAAAACCTACTCACTACTCCCATAGGGGATAAGGAGATCTCAAAAAAAGAGATCAAAAAATCACTTAAAGAGATACTAATTTAATCAACAAAACTAAAAACTGGAAATAAAAGGAGGAGAGGGGCTAACCATGGATGAAAACATCCATGGCAGCCCCTAACTGATGAAAAAGATGTAGAGGAGGCTAGTGTTTAGAGAGAAAAAAAGAGAGGGGGGGGAGGGGGCAGTTTCTTTACCTACTATAAACTTAGGATTTTTTCACCAGGTACCCCTGTGGTTTTTCAAAATACATGGGGTACCCCTGGTTTTAAAAAAATGCACAAGGTACCCTTATCATTTAAGTTAAATGCACCAAATACCCTTAATGACTAACGGTGTCAAGTTTTCGTTAGTCATTAGGGTTAATTAACTCCTCTAACCCTAATTAAACCCTAATTAAGTCCTAATTAACTAACTAAACCCTAACTCCATAACTTGAAACCCTAACCCCACAACCACCACCCAACCCACCACCCAACCCACCCCCACCCCCGGCAGCATACCCCCTCCCCCAACCCCAACCCCGGCAACATCTCCCTCCCCCACCCCACCGCTGGCAGCATCTTCCCTCCCCTAGCAGCAACCACCACCACCTCCCTGTAGACCGAACCAATTTCGAAAATCATTTTTTTTTTCAAAGACTGATTTGGAAAATCATTTTCGAAATAATTTTCAAAAATCATTTTCCAAAACATTTTCGAAATCATTTTCAAATACATTTTCGAAAGAAAACCATTTTCGAAAACCAATTTTCGAAAATCATTATCGAAAACCATTTTCGAAAACCATTTTCGAAACTATTTTCGAAAACCTTTTGCGAAAACCATTTTCAAAAACCAATTTTGAAATCAATTTCGAAAACCATTTTTGAAACCATTTTCGAAATCAGTTTTTGAAAAAAAAAATCAATGAAGAAGAAGGAGAGAGAAAAAGAAATGAAGAAGAAGGGCAGGGCGGGCTGCGGGGAGGACGGCTACAAGGGTGGGGGGTAGGCTGCGGGGTGGGGGAGGACGGCTATGGGGGTGGGGGTAGGCTGCGTGGGTCGGGGCTGCGAGATGAGGGGAGGGTGGTTGTGGGGTGGGGGAGGGGCTGGGGAAGGTAGAAGGGGGATGTAGTGGGTGGGTGGTAGTTAGGGTTAGGGTTTAGGTTGGGGGTGGGTGTGGAGGTGTTAGAGGGTTAGGGTTAGAAGGCTTAATTAGAGTTAGAGGGCTAATTAGGGTTAGTGACTAACGGAAACTTAACGTCGTTAATCATTAAGGGCATTTGGTGCATTTTATTGAAACAATAAAGGTACTTTGTGCATTTTTTTAAAACCAGGGGTATCCCATGAATTTTGAAAAACCACAGGGGTACCTGGTGAAAAAACCGATAAACTTAAGTTGCTGAAATTTAATTTGCTAGCCAATGTAGCTTAACTAAGTCAATTTGCTTGAACTAAAGTTGCGGGCCCATGTGAGAATTTTGGTGAACAGTTTCTATAATTTTCTTCAGAAAAAAACTATCTTACTTCAAGTGGGACCTACTCGAACAATAAGTATATTGGCTAACCATTGTGGGGGTTTTGGCTTAACGTTGAGTTAGCTAGAAAAATCTTTGGCACTCTAAGCCAATTTTCATTTTGCTCTACCATTGGAGTCCAATAGTGAGTATTAGGGACTTGCTAGCAAATAAAAAAAGTTAAGCAATTAGCCTAACCATTGGAGCGAGTTGCTGAAATTTCATTTGCTAGTCAATCTAGCTTAACTAAGCCAATTTGCTTGAGCTAAAGATGTGGGCCCATGTGGGAATTTTGGTAAACAAATTCTATATTTTTCTCTATAAAAAAACTATCTTACTTCAAATGGGACCTACTCAAACAACAAATATATTGGCTAACTATTGTGGGAGTTTTGGCTTAAAGTTGAGTTAGCTAGAAAAATCTATGTGGCACCCTAAGCCAACTTCTATTTTGCTCTACCATTGGAGTTGAATGTAATGAATATTTTGGTGGCAAATGTTTTCCTATGTGATAAAGTTAGATTATCAACATAATTTGAGAAGAAGGTTTCATTTATGATTGTATGATATGAATTTTGGCAAAGCCTTCATAGTGCTCTTGGAAGGTGCTCCATTTATCTCATATTTTCTACACAATTTATATTTGCTCATTTATGTGATTAATGTGGAAAAGAATATGACTGAAAGCACCTAAGACTTTGTAGAATATCGGAGGTAAGATGTGATCTACTTGAGAAAATACGTGTGTTTAATATAATATTTTTTATAGTAAAAGTGCTATTTTAATATTTTATTATGTGTTCATATTAGACTCACATATAACTGATTAATTATAACTATGTTGAAAGAATAAAGTCAAACTTAATGGGAAGCTAGCATGTGAATGACGAACAATGGTGTTAACGAATACTACTTCAAACTACAATAATTTCTACTAATTATAATTTCAACTAAAATAAGTAGTAAGAATAACATTTCTTAAATTTGTTTTTTCATGTGAGAAAATGTTCCATCAATCATTGTCTTCCTCTGAAGTGAATGGCGTCATTTTGAGGTAAGAATATATTAAGTGTTTTTTTAAGTCGAGTTCTAATTATTGAGTGATTTACCAATTCAATTGAAAGCGATGATAATAAGATAAATAATACAAATAAGGTAATTCATATTCAGAGTACATGTTTTGCTATTGATTTCTAATATATATATCATATTCTAAGTTTGACACTTCACATTTATATAACTTTTTTTTTGCAGTTAATATTAACCGTTACCTTTCTTGCAGTTATATTAATCCTGAATTCCCTCTATATATGTTAATTGGTGTAAGCAAATCTAAGAATAAATAATAAATTACCTTTTTTGCAATACATTTTAATCATTAATTCCATTCCAGGTACGCTTTCCTAAGTTCCCTCTATTTACACTTATGGGTGTACGAAAATCCATGAATAATTAGTATATTATAATTATAATACTATCTATAAACTATTGTATTGTTGATCATCATTTTGTTATTGTAATAAGGTATACTAGATTTAGAGTGGTACTTTATGTATTTTCATGCATAGATTAGACCCATAAATCAATGTACATTTTTTTCAAACTAGTCACACTTCAATACAACACACTTTTAACTGCAACATTTGTCAAACATTGACTATGCGCAAAAGTGCATGTGGCTATGCAAAAGGATGAGATCAAATTAAAAACTTAGGTAAAAAATATTTATATTCAAACAATTTCTACTCTATAAGGCAACAAGGGTAGGACACGGAAAAAATAAAAATAAAAAGAAAATATAAAAAGGAAACCAACTACTTGATTTTAAAAAGAAAAACAAGAAAACCCCCAGCAAATTCCAAATCAACCAAATAGTAGTTTCGTTTAGTTACTCATCTCTATTCTATCCTCATCCACTTTCTTATTAAAATAAAAACCCCTTATTATATGCAAAATAATAACTGCAACATCAATAATATAGGAAACTACTCTCAACTCCTTCCTCTTTTGATATCTTTCTACCAATTTTTCAAGTTCTTGCTCAAAGCTTCAAAAGGCCTCCTCTTCCTTCAATAATCATAAAAGTCAGGGGGTTGTTCTTACCTTTAATTACATGCATATAACCAACATCATATTTTTCTATTGGTTTAAGTTCCGTAACTTGCATCCATCTGAAAATACAGGTAATAACAAAGCATTAAAATAGTGGGTTGTTCTGCATCATTATGCAACATTAATTTTTTTCTGTAATTTTATTTAAGGTACTTTCGCAAGCAATCATTGTAATCCAACCACATAGCATGCAATATCAAGTTCAATCAGCGCTTCTCTAGAGGTATTTATGTGCTCTATTTATGTGTTATGTTCTTTTTTCCTTTGATTCCTTTCTTTTTAATTACTTCATAACTCTAGGCGAGAATGGAGGAAGTACTTATAAATTGCTCAACATGGAGGAAGGAACGAAAACAATTTGTAATTTAAATCCCTCACAGAAAAATTGGATACAATAATGAAAAGTATGAGACATTTTCAATACTGTCAACTTCTATAAAGAACCAAAAATCAGTTTTAAACAATAAAAAAACAGTTTTTGATTTTGAATGTCAATTTTTCTGTGTGAACGTATGTTGAGTGTCAAAATTTCAATTCTATAAGGTTCATAATCACTTTTTGATTTCAGATTTTCACGTACCCAGTCCCTTCAACTGCACTTTCTCCCTCTTTTTCACACATTTTTTCAAATATCTTAACTTGGTATTCAATAACTCATGACAACCCATAAGTATATCATTTCATTTTTACTAATCGACATTTGATTTCCTTCCAACTACAATTTTATCCTTATAAGACAGACAATCACCATCCTTCTTTTTACAACAAAAATCACCATTCTTTTTTTTTTTCTAAAACAAAAATCACCATTCTTTTGAAAGCTAAAATAGATTCCCCATATGTATAAATATAAAAAACTAAAAATTTAAATGGATTTCTCACATGCAATAAAAATAAACTAAGAAATTCATACTCACCGACAATGTTATAATAGAAACTTTACTTCTTCATTTAACGCCGTGGCAATGTTGTTGGCAAAGGGGCTTTAAAATTCTTCAATTTTGCTTAGGATTTTCATATTTTCTCCCAATTTTCCCAGATTTCCAATTTAAAGAATGAATTAGTCAATGTCATGAACACCATGACGTGGAGGTGAACCAACGCCAACGAAACGACAGCGATGCCGATGAAGTCGTCATGCCGTGAGTGGTGAGACTACACAACAAATAGAAGTAATAGAGATATGAAATAGAGAGGCTGACATCCCTTCTAACTCGGGGACCGTCGCCGATGTAGTCTCCGGCGAGGCTAGTAGGAGAGAGGAAGCCTCACATCGATGTAACCTCCTCTTATCAACTTGAAGGTTCATCAAATATGTCGGTTGCACTAGACTCTAGAGTTATTTTATCTTATTTACTTGAAGACTTGAAATCTTGATCAAATATTTGTACTATATAGTTAGTCAAATCCCTGTTATTACCTTTAAATGCAACTATCATAAAAGTAAATTATACAATTAAAAACTATTTCAGATGTTGATGTAATTTCTTAGTTAATACAATGTTGAACTATAAAGATGCCTCTCTTTAATGGAAGTTTATAAATAGTTTTTATGCAAATTATTATTAAATATAAGTATGCAACTAATTTAATTTTAAAAACGATTCCGCACGCATGGTCTGCATGTAAGGTTAGTAATCATTAAACTGAAGAGAGCAGGAACATTTTTTTATTTAAGATCTAAAGAGATTGAGTCAGCTCCATCTTCAGATCTAAAGAGATTGAATCAGCTTCATCTATACTCTTCTTCCTCCTTATTGAACTTGAAGATGAATAAATTTCATTAGGACAGGTCCTTTCAACCCCCATCCTTTCAATTTATCTCACAATTGAAGTCTTAAAATTTATAGAACTAGCCTTATATGAATGCTATGCGTGCGAAATCGTCTTTAAAATTAAATTATTTACATACTTATATTTAACAATAATTTGCATAAAAACTATTTATAAAGTTGCATTAAAGAGAGACATCTTCATAGTTCAACGGTGTATTAACTTAGAAATTACATCAACATCTGAAATAGTTTTTAATTGTATAATTTGCTTTTATGGTACTTGCATTTAAAGGCAATTTACAGGGATTTGACTAACTATACAGTACAAATATTTGATCAAGATTTCAAGCTTCAAGTGAACAAGATAAAACAACTCTAAAGTCTAGCAGCAGACATATTTGATCAAAATTCAAGTTAATAAGAGGAGACTATATCGGTGTGAGGCTTCCTATCTCCTAGCCTCGCCAGAGACAACATCGGCGACAATCCCCGAGTTAGATGGGATGTCAGCCTCTCTATTTCATATCTCTCTTACTACCATTTGTTGTGTGGTCTCACCGCTCACGACATGACGACCTCATCGGCGTCGCTGCCATTTGCATTGGCGTTGGTTCACCTTCCCATCATGGTGTCATGACATTGACTAATTCATTCTTTAAATTGGATTTCTAGGAAAATTGGGAGAAAATATGAAAATCCGAAGCAAAATTGAAGAATTTAAAAGCCCCTCCGGCAACATTGCCACGGCGTTAAATGAAGAAGTAAAGTTTCTATTATAACATTGTCGGTGAGTGTGAATTTCTTAATTATTTTTATTGCATATGAGAAATCCATTTACATTTTTAGTTTTTGATATTTATACATATGGGGAATCTATTTTAGCTTTCAAAAGAATGGTGATTTTTGTTTTAGAAAAAAAAGAATGGTGATTTTTGTTATAAAAAAAAGGATGGTGATTGCGTGTTTTCTAAGGATAAAATTGCATCTGGAAGGAAATCAAATGCCGATTTGTAAAAACGAAATGATATACTTATGGGTTATTATGATTACTAAATACCAAGTTAAGATCTTTGATAAAATGTGTGAAAAAGAGGGAGAAAGTTCAGTTGAAGGGATTGGGTATGTGAAAATCTGAAAATCAAAAACTGATTATTAACCTTATAGAATTGAAATTTTGACACTCAAAATACGCCCACACACAAAACTTGACATTCAAAATGAAAAACTGTTTTTATATTGTTTAAAAACTGAATGTCTCATACTTTTCATGATTGTATCCAATTTTTCTTTGAGGGATTTAAATTTAAAAAAAAAAAATTGTTCCTTCCTCCATGTTGATCAGTTTATAACTACTTCCTCCATTCTCGTCTAGAGTTGTGAAGTAATTAAAAAGAAAGGGATCAAAAGGGAAAAAGAACATGGCACATAAACAGAGCACATAATTACCTATAGAGAAGTGCTGGTTGAACTTGATATTGTCTGCTATGTGGTTGGATTACAATGATTTCTTGCGGAAGCACCTTTATGCTATGTTTGGATAGCAAGATTTCATTTCAAATTCTGGATTTAGATGAGATCTATTGTTTGGATGGCATGAAATTTGAAATCATGGAATTTGTCCGAATACTTATGAAAAGCTTTTATTAATAGAATTTAAAATTCAAGCTATTACCTTGTCATATGAAATTTTCTCCTTATACATATTTCAAATTCTCAACTCCATGAGTATCTATATTCCAACTTCACGCATTCTCTTTCTAATATTTATTTCTCTCTCCTTTAGTAAACCCACACTTTTTCTCTCTCCTCCATTAAACCTCTATTTCTCTCTCCTCTATCAAACCCCTTTTACAAAACAGTGATTAGGAATTGAAATACAAACTTTAAATTCCAGATTTCAATTCCATTATTTGAAATGAAATACAACTTTCCAAACACTACCCAAATAAAATTACAGAAAAAAATTAATGTTGCATGATATTTTTATGCTTTGTTATTACCTGTATTTTCAGATGAATGCAAGTTACGCAACTTAAACCAATGGATAAATATGATGTTAGTTATATGCATGTAATTAAAGGTAAGAATAACCCACTGACTTTTATAATTATTGAAGGAAGAGGAGGCCTTTTGAAGCTTTGAGCAAGAACTTGGAAAATCGCTAGAAAGATATCAAAAGAGGAAAGAGTTGAGAGTAGTTTCCTATATTATTGGTGTTGTAGTTATTGTTTTGCATATAATAAGGGGTTTATTTATTTTAATAAGAAAGTGGGTGGGGATAGAATAGAGATGAGTAACTAAACGACACTGCTATTTACTCCCTCCGTTTCCTAAAGATCTTCCCACTTACTGTTCCTACAGATACCAAGGAAAATCAAGTTGTGTGGGGCATGGTGTGAGTAAAGTAGGAGAGAGAAAGGGGTTAAGATAAATAAAAAAATAAAAAGGGGTTAAAGTAGGAGAGAGAAAGGGAGTAAAATTGAATTAATAATGTAATGGTGGACCATATGATAGTGACATGAGAGGGTAAATAGGGAAATTTGTTTTGCCAAATAAGGAATAAAGCAAAAGAGGGAAGATCTTTTGGAAACACCCTTAAACAGAAAGAGAGAAGATCTTTAGGAAACGGAGGGAGTAGTTGATTTGGAATTTGTTGGGGGTTTTCTTGGTTTTCTTTTTTAAAATCAAGTAGTTGGCTTCCTTTTTATGTTTTTATTCATTTTTAGGTGTCCTATCCTTGTTGCCTTATAGAGTAGAAATTGTTTGAATATAAATATTATTTACCTAAGTTTTTAATTCGATCTCATCCTTTTGCATAGCCACATGCACTTTTTCACATAGTCAATGTTTGACAAATGTTGCAGTTAACTAAAGCGTGTTGTATTGAAGTGTGACTATCTTGAAAAAGTGTACATTGATTTGTGGGTCTATATAGACTAATCTATGCATGAAAAGACATAAAGTACCACTCTAAATCTCATATACCTTATTACAACAATAAAATGATGATCAACAATACAATAGCTTATAGATAGTATTATAATTATAATATACTAATTATTCATGGATTTTCGTACAACCATCAATGTAAATAGCGGGAACTTAGGAAAGCGTACCTGGAATGGAAATAATGATTAAAATTTATTGCAAAGGTAATTTACTATTTATTCTTAGATTTTCTTGCACCAATTAACGTATATAGAGGGAATTCAGGATCAATATTTATTGCAAAAAAGGTAACGATCAATATTTACTGCAAAAAAAAGGTATATAAATGTAAAGTGTCAAACTTAAAATATGATATATATTAAAAATCGAATTGATAAATCACTCAATAACTAAAACTCGTCTAAAAAAAACACTTAATATATTCTTACCTCAAAATGGCGTCATTCACTTTAGAGGAAGACATGATCAATGGAAAATTTGCTCACATGAAAAAACAAATTTAAGAAATGTTATTCTTACTACTTATTTTAGCTTAAATTATAATTAGTAGAAATTATTGTAGTTTGAAGTATTCGTTAACACCATTGTTCGTCATTCACATGCTAGCTTCCCACTAAGCTTGACTTTATTCTTTCAACACAGTACTAATTATAATTAATCTGCTATATGTGAGTCTAATATGAACATATAATAAAATATTAAAATAGCACTTTTACTATAAAAAATATTATATTAAACACACGTATTTTCTCAAGTAGATCACATCTTACCTCTGGTATTCTACAAAGTCTTAGGTGCTTTCTATCATATCCGTTTCCACATTAATCACATAAATGAGCAAATATAAATTGTGTAGAAAATAAGAGATAGACGGAGCACCTTTCAAGAGTGCTATGAAGGCTTTGCCAAATTTCATATTATACAATCATAAATGAAACCTTCTTTGTCAAATTATGTTGATAATCTAACTTTATCATATGGGAAAACATTTGCCACCAAAATATCCATTACATTGTGTCACTCATCTAACGATTCTAAGAATTAAACTAAGGAGGGAGAAAGAAAGAAAGGAACTATACTTCTAATCATTCTTTAAAAGTTAAACTTAAATTCAAAATAAATGAAACTTTAAAAAATGCTTAGCAAAGTTCATTCCTCCCAAATTAAATGCAAAGTTTTTAAGTTTCAACTTACATATTCCATGCATGGGATTGGAGGATGAAAATTGTGGGAAGACTAACATTTTTCCTTTTTGTTTTGGTTTGGAGTGTGAAATTAAAAGGATGATAAAAGTATGCAATTAGAAAGGCGAAATACTATCTTATAGAGTTGTAATTTAAATTTCAAAACTATGTTTAAAGCGTTGAGATAATGCTAGTTATTAGTTTTCTATTTAATTAGAGATTTTTATTTTAAAAATAAATTAGATAATAATGTGAAAATTAAGTAACCGACTTCCACGATTTAGCAGTGGTTTTCTTGCCTTATTCAGTTTATTTCCAGATGTTGGTTTCTTTTTTCTGTCTAAGTTAAGTAGTTATTTTTATCTTTTTTTTTTGTATAGTGAAGGTTAAATAAAATTTTAATATTTTGGTATCCTACCCCTCTTCACATATAGAATAGAGATAAAAGTATGCAGTTAGAAAGGCAAATAATATATCATAGAGTTGAAGTTTAAATTTCAAAACTATGTTTGAAGCGTTGAGATAATTTCAGTTATTAGTTTTATATTTAGTTAGAGATTTTTATTTTAAAAATAAATTAGATAATAATGTGAAAACTAAGTAACTAAGTGCCACGGTTTAGCAGCGGTTTCTTACCTTATTCTGGTTTTTTTTTAATCAGCTCTTGGTTTCTTTTTCTGTCTAAGTTAAGTAGTTATTTTTACCCTTTTTTCCTTTCTTTTTGTATAGTTAGGGTAAAATGGGATTTTAATATTTTGGTGTCATATCCCTCTTCGCATATAGAATAAAGATGAGAACAATACTCAAGTATAGACAGATAATCATCAAACATATTATCATCAGCATGATCTCTCAAAATAAAAGTATTATCATCCACATCTAATTGGTCAAGCATGCTCAAATATAGCATTTTCACGTGCTTTAAACTCGACAACAGGAAGATAATCAATTGCAAACATGTCCTCAGGGTATACCACCCTAATAGGGGACTGGGGAGATGATATCATTATTGACTATATGAGGGGGGAGACACACATGCTCAGCATCAAAGTGGGGCTTTAAATAATGCAAAACCAACTGTGAGAGATTTTTCCCAGAAGCATAAGGAGGGTTAGTAGAAAGTACAACACTCACAATAGGTTCATCATTAGATAACTCAATATCAATATTGAGACTAGAAACACAAACAACTTTACCTTTATCACCAGCTTTAGGACGAGAGAGAGAAGCCTGTTGACCATTTGAAATTCAGAAACACCATGAATCAGCACAACCTTAGCAGTAGACTTTGGCTTAGAACCAGTAAAAATCTTAACAGGAAAGTTCTTTTTATATCCAACATTCTTAGCAGAAGAAGAATCAGAAGGGAAAGAACCATATCTCTTAACCTGTCTAGGCCCGGCCTCCACCACATTTGATTGCTCAATTACAGTGGAAGGCTTGACAGCCTAGTAGCATTCCCCAAAAAACCAGCAAGCCACTGTTTTTTAGGATGTTTCAACATCTTTACTTTGATCTCCCTTTTAGGAAGATAAATAATAGGGCAGTTATCAATAACATGATCTTCAAACCCACAAAAGGAGCATCCAGGAGAGAAATCTTCATAGCAAATTAAATACCCACAAGCAATATCACAAGTTCTCAAAATTTCAACATACTTAATCACTCTAATACATGCACGGCAAATCTGGTCTTATGCATTAATAATGATCTAGGGTCAAGCTTAATAAGGGAACCAACATTGTTAGTAGCCAACATGTTTGCAACAGATCAAATTTAAATAACTATAAGGCATGCTTAATTCTCACACAGAAGTTCTAGATTGAACAACGAAAATCGAAAAAATAAGAGCATAATTTTACTAAAAAGAAAGAGAAAAAAAAACCTAGATTTAGTTGTTCTACATAAAAAGTAGAAGAGGAACGGTTGGCGTTGCATGGCGATGATGGTGAAGAGACAGCACTCGAAAGTGTCACACATAAGTTCTAGATTGAACAACGAGAATCGAAAAAAGCAGATTATAATTTTACCAAAAAGGAAAAGAAAAAAAACATAGATTCAATTGTTCTACACAAAAAGTAGAAGATGAACGGTTGACGTTACATAGCAATGATCGTGGAGGGACAGCACCCGAAACTATATTGGGGATCCGAGAGATTGTAGGTCATGGTGGGAGAATTTATCGGCGATATTGGCAGCGAAAATTAGGGTTTTGAAAGGAGAGGTGGTTGATGTTGTTGAAATGGAAGAAGTGTTTGATGGTGGTTTTTTGGTGGAATAGGTGAGAGAGTTGGAAGCCATTGGAGGAGGGCGGAGAGAGAAGAGAGAAAATAGTGGAGGAGATTAGAAAGGAGGAATGACGAGAGGTGGAGAGAGTGAAGACAATAAAAGATAGCAAAGCACAAATGCTCTGATTATTTAGAAATCTGAAGCATTTCTTAATAAAGTGCTTCGAGTTATTAAACCATCGGAGCATTTGTGAATTTTTATTAAAATTTGCCGAAAGCCTCCAACTTGCGTCTGTGAAAACAACTGGAGCACTTGATAGGCAGCACAAGTATTTTTTCTACTAGTGCAAATATATCAAACACATATATTCAAACACTCCGATTTCCATTTAATAATTCATTCAAGCTTCAAGATTGCTCCTCCTATGAATCGTTATTTAAGACCCAAGCGACAAAGGTATAATTCACGAGGGTCAATTCTGATTTATTTCTTATTATACTAACAATCTATTTTCCATGATGTAGATCCTCAAAGAATCATGCTCTATTGTATATCCTTCTTTAATCGTTCTTTTTCTTTTTATTTCTATACATTATTATATTCATATACATGCTTGTATGCTTATTGCTCTCATCACCATTCATGTGTTTACTATTGCTAATTAAAAAACCTAAATATAAGTTCTCATGCCTAATAAGGGAATTTTGGACAATTAATTTAGGATCCTTGTAATTTAATTGCATAAATAATACATCACCAAAAATTAGTCATTTTTGTTTACTGAACCAACGTAAATTAATTTTTAAAGTGCATGAACATATTACTTGGTTGTTTATTTGCACAAACCTAAACATAAACTGTATTAAGTAGAGACCGACAATGGGAGAATTAGATTCCTGATTATATTCGTACCCTCACCATCGAACTCTATTTTTGGTTCATTGACCATTTATGAAGCCACGACGGGAATCTATATTGGATAAATCTCCAAATTGTTCTAATGATTTCCCAATATCCAATTAGATTTATGAGCCTTTATTTAAAGACTTGTTGTCTACTTTTATGAGTCTTCATTTAAAGACTTGTTGTCTACTTCTCAGTTTCAAAACATATATCAAAATGGGGTGTGCTAAATACAACAAACAAAAAAGCTAAATACAACACCTAATTTTTTGTACAACTTAACTATAGTTAATTTTAGTTTTTTATAGTTAATAAATTGAGAAAGAAAACAATGTGTAAGATCATCCCTCTTCCCAGAATATTGCACTACTACGTACACTACTACTACCCCACCGATGCTACATTATTTTACAGAATTTCCACCAATATTTAAATCTATTGGGAGACTTTTCTCATCAAATTTCTTGTACAACCTTCGCAAAGCAGCAAGATGTTCAGACTTCAGTTACTCATTGCTCCAAACAAAAGTTTGATACATAAAGCAGATGGATACTAACAACACAACTCTACCCAGAAAGTCATAATTACACTACATGCCATAATGAAATTGTTTGGTTGCCTCAAACTCTTGTTTTTACCGCATCAAAAACTCCAACTTTTTTTTCCAATTACACCTTAATTTTCCGCTACCCATGTCAGCATCTTCAATTTCTCTCTCACTCCTGTAGACACACTCCAAACCATAATGTGATACTCAATCACGCCAATCAGAAAAACATGAAGGGGGTCGTCAGCGACGTGCGAGGAGACAGGTGTGGGGTTGTCAACAACGTGGAAGGGGTCGTGAGCAATAGGTGACGGGTATGGAGGGGGTCGTGAGCAATAGGAAACACGCATGGAGAGGGGGGTCATTAGTGTTGGGCGAGGTGTGCTTGGGATAGTTGATGGCGTTGCACGGGGGATGATCGCTTACCGTCGACGTCACGTGTGGAGGACCGACGATGAGGAGGCTATGCTGTTGTTGAAGTGTTGTGGGAATCAATGAGTTGTCACGCAGGTGGGGGTTAGTAGTATTGTTGCTGGGGTTAAGTTTAAAAGGGATAGGCTAGTCTTTTTCTCTTTTTTGCTATATTTAAGCTTTTTTTTTTTTGCTGTATATAGCACTTATAGTCAAAATAAGTACCTTTATAATGAGATAGTTAAATTTGCGCTCATCTCGCATAGGCAATAAAAACATACATGTAGTCATACTATACTGGAATATTCAACCAATGCCTTCATTGTTTAAACTAAGATCATAATATTTTAAAAATTATTCTTGCAAATGAATCGAAAAAATGCCCAAATTGGTTGTAGGATCTCAGGCTTCTCCTTTATCCGACATAGTTTCAATGAAGACGTCTATTGGAGAAAATTTGATGAAGGGGATTAATCGGATATTTAGTAACGCTTATAATGTGCTTGAACAAGGCAGGGAACCAACAAAGATCCTCGTATATCTATAAATCGATCAATGCTTTAGGATTTTTGAAATTTCAAAACGTCAGAAATGACATGTAAGATACAGGGCCAGATAAAAGTGCATCACTTTCATAATTAGCAACACATCAACCTTTCAATCATTGTTCAACATGTGTACAATTCCTTATTGCTTTATAATACTACTTCTATTTTTTTTAGTTTAATCATTTGCTTTTTCATGTACTATAACACGTTTCTTTAAACATTAATATTTGTAAATGCGTATAAGTAAAAATTATAAAGTCGATATTTGGAGTCCTCGATCTAATAAAATCCCACTTGACTGTGTTTTTCCTTATATAACGCTAAAAAATGTACTTATAAGTTGGTTGATGAAACGTGTCCAAAATAAAGTGGTACAACTAAAAAAAGAGTATGTTTTGTTCACCTAATTTGCAGTCCTTATCAGAAAAAATAAGTTCAGATAAACTTTATAAAGGATTATTAAGGTTAGATCTTAGATAACTTCAGATTAGTTCTTATAAGAAATAATAAGGTCAAATAAGCTCTAATAAGTTCAGATAAGTTCAAATAAGTTAAGTTCATGATAAATAAGCAAAAGTAACGTCTGGTACTCTAAAAAAAAGGTGTACTAGTTTCAGATAAAATCTAATAAGAACTAATAAGATCTAATAAGTTAAGATAAGTTCAATTAAATTTATACTAGTCTTACATGCACGCAATGCGTGCGATAACGTGTGATAACAAATGAAGTAGAAAATAAATTTAATTGGGTAGAATAATTGTCTTTACATTTTATTTTATCAAAAAACAGATATTTTAAATGTCCTACTTTCCTCCCTTTTTCATTCAAATGAAACAGTTAGTTATCCTCTAATTTTTTTTCTTTTTTTCCTTTTTCTATTTTTTGGTGTCCCCCATGTGTTGCCTTATAAAATAGAGATAAATTTAATTTAGCGAAAATAAGTTAACATAAACCATGCAAAAAAATTAGGTACTATTCCCTAAAAGAAATTAGGTTCTATCCCCCTAAAAAAATAGGAAAATTTATTTTTAATAAGTTAACATTCGCGCTTTTTTTCTTAAAATAACTTAACTTTTCGATTAACTATAAATAAGTTAACCTTGTATCTACTTTTTCTATAAATGAGTTAAATCACAATGTATATTATTAAAATGTGACACGTATCATAATTTCAATGTCATTAAATCGTTAACCGCAAAAGTAGATACAAGGTTTTTTTTTTTTTTTTTTGAATAGTAAAATTAATTCATTAATAAAAAGTCATACGACATCTACATAAGCAATCGAATCAAACAAATACATAAGTTGAATCAAACAAAAATTTCCTTCATAAAAACTACGATCGTCAAACAAATCTTGCAATGTGGAACTTCTCCCGCTTATATCGCTGGAAAATCCAGCCTTGTTGGAGAGACAATCTAACGATAAGTTGTAGTCGTGAGGATGATTTACGTCGGATTCATCTGAACGTATTCGAAAAATTGATAACCTTTGTGATCCCGCATAATTCTTCACCAACAAAATAATTTCACGGCAATCCATTAGATCTAGTATCCCGGATTGTAACCTGTAGAAATTCCCCCTCTAAAAGAGGAGAAAAACCTTGTCTTTCGAAGGAGGTCGAAAAACCTTGTCTTTCGAAGGAGATCGAAAAACCTTTTCTTACGAAGGAGATCGAAAACCCTGTCTTTCGAGGGAGAAATCGTTATTGGAAACCTAAAAACAATTAAAAAAACAAAGGTGGGGGATTTCCAACGGTAAAAACCGATGGAAGCCCCTTTAAAAATCAACAATGGAGGCTAGGATTTTTGAAAGTAGGGAGAAGAGAGGGGAGAGAGAAAAGTTCCGTAACACATAGATTTAGATACAAGGTTATATTATCCTACTATAATCAAAAGATCGACTTATTTTAAGAAAACCAACCAAAGTTGGGTTATTATAAACAATTTTTTCAAAAAAAATATTTAGGTGCTAAGTATTAAATAGATAAATAGATATACAGATTGCTCGATCTTGATAAACTTGTAAACATCTCTGAGTTTATCATTTCTCTATCACTGATAAAGGTGAATTCTGGTTCTCCCTCTCCGTCTCTATATCCGGGACATATCTTCTTCTTTTTTCACTATTTTGGGCCTGTGACAGAGTAGAGCCGCAATAGCTGTTCTTTGGAATTTTTGAAGTTTGAATTTAGCAAAAGTAAGTTACTAAATTCTATTTATTTACTTTTTCTTTTGGTTTTCAAATTTGTATTTGTCCTCACTTTAATCTTCTAAAAAAAAATTGTGCTCGCTCAGTGTGGACCATCTTTTAATTTTTGTGATCTGCAATCGTGAATTTACTTGATAATTACCCACTTTGTTTATAATGAATTCATCACATGCAATTTGAATTTCTAGTAATTTAGTATCAATAATCTTGTATTGAATTTGTAGCATGAGTGAATTCTGCAATTTGAATTTCGAGTAACTTAGTATCAATAATCTTGCATTGAATTTGTAGCATGAGTGAATTCTGCAATTTGATTGTCTTTTTGAATTGATGAAATATGATGAGAAGTTGTGAGCTCATGCTTTGAAATTATTTTTCTGTCAGTTGCTAATAAAAGGGAAAGCTGGGTATGATTGCTGAAGGGATCATTACAGAGTTGAATAAGGATACAGCTAATTACTCAAAAATTGTGGATGATGTAGTGAGGATAGAGAAGAAGATTTTTCCAAAACACGAGTCGTTATCGAAATCATTCTGTGAAGAACTCCGAAAAAAGAATGCTGGATTAGTCTATGCTT
This sequence comes from Beta vulgaris subsp. vulgaris, assembly GCF_026745355.1. Lineage (NCBI taxonomy): Eukaryota > Viridiplantae > Streptophyta > Magnoliopsida > Caryophyllales > Amaranthaceae > Beta > Beta vulgaris. Next base: position 23,340,559 of record NC_079210.1, on the reverse strand, counting down.
ATGTTAATGGGGAAGTTGCTGGGTATGCCATGTACTCGTGGCCGTCTTCATTGTTTGCCCTCATTACAAAACTTGCAGGTTCCATTTAACCCCTCTTTTATTAATTTATATGTGCTCATGGTTTATCTTCATGAACATAAATTTGTTAAATGGAGCATGACTAGATTGCTCGATTACATTCGTTACTGTTGCTGCTGGTGTATTATTTGTATTTTTTTTTTTCGGATTTCCTTAAGGTTTTACGAAATTCATGAGGTACCCCTGTTGTTTTGAAAATGCATCAGGTACCCTTAAGTTTGCAACTTTGCATATAATGTACCAGACACCCTCAATAACTTTCTGATCTTGATTATGTTAACTTAAATGACCTGAATCATTTAAACCCAGCCTAATTCACATATTAACCCACACTATGCCAAAAATATCCTTTCATAGTGATATAAATTTCCTTTTTTCTACCGTCAAAATAGTTTTAATAGTGGCCTAAGTACCTCTTAGGCGATTTTGTGCTTTTAAAAACTTTGTTGGACATAATATGAAATATTAGGAGAATTAGGATAAGGGTTAACTGATTTAGGTCATTTAAGTTAATAGAATCAATATTAGTAAGTGTAAGAATAGTGCCTTGAATGGTGCCTTAGCTTGAAGGTGTTTGGTAGAATCCGTGAAGAAGGAATGACATAAGGCTGACTTTGAATGCACATATCTCTCAATCTATAAATGGTTTTGATATGATTCAAATTGGAGGTGATAGCTTGTTCCAAGAGCTTTCCAACGATAGGTCATATGCTCAATTCCGCTGAGAAACGAGAAAGTTATGATCGTTTTACGAAGAGCTGACGAGAGCTGACCGCGACTCGCGGCCAGAACCGCGACTCGCGGTTTTGTGGATAGATTGCGACGAGTGTTTTCATTAATTGTTATTAGACGGGTTAAATTTCCGATTTACCCTTAGGTCGTTTATGCGACTAAGATAGTCTATATATAAAATCTGTAACTCTGTATTCCTTAGGTCATCATCATCATCAATGAAATATTCTCTCTCTCTGCCGGGGACGTAGCCAAATTGGTGAACCACGTAATTCTGTTGTCTGTTTTTATTGCTTTTGAATTCATTATTTGTTTCTCTCTCACATCCGTTATAACAAATTGGTATCAAGAGCTTTGGTGATCGATCTGTGTGAGAAAGATGTCTGGGATGAATGTCAAAATTGATAAATTTACTGGGAGGAATAGTTTTAGTCTGTGGCAAATCAAGATGCGGGCTTTACTGAAGCAACAGGGGTTGTGGGCACCGTTGGCAAAGAAGGCAACGGATTCAGTCACCGCTGAGATGGAAATTCTAGAGGAAAAGGCGCATTCAATAATTATGTTGTGTCTGTCTGACGACATAATTACTGAAGTTGCGGAGCAGGAAACTGCTGCTGGTTTGTGGTTGAAGTTAGAGAGTTTATACATGACGAAATCTCTAACCAACAAGTTGATGATGAAACAACGTATGTTCAGCTTGTGTATGCAGGAAGGTACGTCTCTAAGGGATCACTAGATAAATTGAATACTATCTTACTAGATCTTCGTAATATTGATGTTAAAGTAGATGATGAGGATGCTGCTTTAATTATGTTAGTATCTTTGCCTTCGTCGTATGAGAAAATTGTGGATTCTTTTAATGTTGGTAAAGATAGTCTGTCGTTAGAAGAAGTAAGATCTGCTCTGCACACTAGAGAGATTCGTCATAAGGCGTCTGGTATAGGTACAGGATCAGGCTGCTGGATTAGTAGCCAGTAGTAATGGACAGGAGAATTCGGGGAAAAAATCCAGGAAACCGTCTTCTAGGGTCCTAAATCTAGTAATGTCTGTAATTACTGTAAGGAAACGGGGCATTGGAAAAGGGAGTGTCCTAAAGAAAAATAAATCTGGGTCTGATGAATCTGGGTCTGGTTCTGCTGCTGTTGCAGCAGAAAATTTCAGTTCTGATGATGATATTGCTTTAGTTGCTAATGAACAAACACATTGCAGTGATGTGTGGGTTTTAGATTCTGGAGCGTCTTGTCATATGTGTTCGCGCAGGAGTGGTTTATGAACTATAAACAGGTTGATGGAAGTGTTACTATGGCCAACAGTGAGGTCTGTAAGACAGTTGGTATAGGGTCCATCAGAATTAGGACATGTGATGGCAAAGTTTGTACTTTGAATGATGTTAGGCATGTTCCACAGTCACAAAGAATCTGATTTCACTTAGTCTGTTAGACAAGAAAGGGTTCAGTTTCAAAGGTGAGGTGGAGGGTTGTATGTCTACAGGGGTTCGAAGATGATTCTGAAAGGGGTTAAACGGGAGACATTGTATGTGTTGCAAGGGTCTACGTTATCTGAGTCTGGGGTTGCTACATTGGCTGTTTGTGATAGTGTTGAGAAACAGGTGGAGCACAGAGGCACTCTAGGTTGGAGTGGTGGTTCACGTCAGGGAGAAATCTGTCAACACTCACAATCTGAATCTGAAATTCCGTGTTCTTCGTCATCAAAATTGGGTCAGTCAAACTTGACTCCTGGTCAGCATGAAATCTTTGGGAACTCTCCCCAAAGGGACGGTTGTGAAGACATGGTGGGTTTTGCACTGTATGTCGGAGAGGTGAATATTTTTGGGCCGTCCAAGGAAGGTGTTACTTGTGCTAGGAAAGAGTATAAGGAACACATCTGTTCGAATTAGATTCCACAGGGTAAGTTTCAAGGTTACTTGGACTTACAAGCTTATCGTGATTATTAGTGGCCCTTAGGGGGGTAATCTGGTCTGGGGTCCTTAGGGACAAATCTCGTCTGGTTGTCGTTTGGGACAAATCTGGTTGAAGGGAGATTCTGGGCGTTGTGATCAATGCATCTGTTTTCGGGGTTTATGGTGAGAGGATTCAAGTCAAGGTGGAGATTTGTAAGAATAGTGCCTTGAATGGTGCCTTAGCTTGAAGGTGTTTGGTAGAATCCGTGAAGAAGGAATGACATAAAGCTGACTTTGAATGCACATATCTCTCAATCTATAAATGGTTTTGATATGATTCAAATTGGAGGTGATAACTTGTTCCAAGAGCTTTCCAACGATAGGTCATATGCTCAATTCCGCTGAGAAACGAGAAAGTTATGATCGTTTTACGAAGAGCTGACGAGAGCTGACCGCGACTCGCGGTTTTGTGAATAGATTGCGACGAGTGTTTTCATTAATTGTTATTAGACGGGTTAAATTTCCGATTTACCTTTAGGTCGTTTATGCGACTAAGATAGTCTATATATAACATATGTAACTCTGTATTCCTTAGGTCATCATCATCATCAATAAAATATTCTCTCTCTGCCGTGGACGTAGCCAAATTGGTGAACCACGTAATTCTGTTGTCTGTTTTTATTGCTTTTGAATTCATTATTTGTTTCTCTCTCACATCCGTTATAACAGTAGTTAGTGTGGGTGTATGGTACAGTATTTGCAAACTCAAAGGGTACCAGATATATTTTTTGTTTTGTCGTTCATTTGTGTTTGTGCTCTCTTTTATCTTGTCTCATATGGGCATTGATTTGTTGGAAGTTTAGTGCCACTTGATTGAAACACGAAAAGTATGCCTTTGTGCACCAAGGGGGTTGCTTATATGTTTCTCAGCCCCACACACTGATTAGTATATCGTCCTCTTGTGTATGATCTAGTGATTGGTTTAGTAAGTTTTATCACTTTGTACTCGTGTTCAGATTAGGAAATTCAAAATTGGATTTGAACTTTGTAGACAGTTTTTTTTTTTCTTTTTCGAAGTTTGTGAACAACTACTGATATTGGTTGAAGGCTACACATTAAAGATTTACATTATGATACTATCAAATTGTCATTTTAAAATTGTTGGGAAACAAAGTTAAGCTCAAAATTAGAGGATAGAGATGCAATGCCCACTTTTATCCCTTAATGTTGTTTAATCTTCTTGGGGAGATTCTTTAACCAAACGCTCATCTGATTAAAGGAAATTAGGAGTCCGCGGCTCTCCCAGGATTCCCTAATCTTGGATCTTGGGGAAGAGGATCAAGTTGGATCTCCCGTGAAATAGAACTATTGAAGGTTCCATAAAGGTTTACATTACTACCAGGATCCAGTTTGCTCATCTGTCTTCGACTTACTTCTTGAGGAGGGGGATAGATTTTCAAATGATACGATAAAAGGGAGATACCATGAAACCCTTTATGACTAGTGATCCTTATCTTTGTATCTAACAGCTACAGCTTAGCTTATTCCACTCAAATGTCCTTTTCAAAAATGTTGCAAGCTGCTAACTCACACTTATATCCATTACTACTTTGATCATAACCTTGTATACACTTTTCTAACGAGGATATCACGTGCATGGACTTGATAATCCTACTCCAAAGGCATCAAGTGAGTTTATAAGGCATCAAGTGAGTTTATAAACTTTTATACCACGATTTCATTCTTCTTTAATCAAAATCAAAGTTCCTCCTCTGGACTGATCAAAACCCATTGTTTAGGGTCAATTCAAATGGACTAGACCATCGTGATCACCATATTTCGCCGTCCGTTCTCATTTTTATTGTTTAGCGTGTTACCTAACACCTTCGAAGAATGTTTGGAAGTGCAGACAAAATCCAGTATAGCAGGTGGCATATGTCATAGTTTGTGTATAACGGCAGTTAAGCAAGATGTAGTATATTGTTTCTCGACTCCTGTTACATTTACAGCTCTGGTCCACTTCGATTCCCTGCATTACACATTAATCATTAGAAATAAAGTACCCTTGACATTGACCGTTAAGCCAAATGCATGATCTGTCTTGTCGCAAACTCGTATAGCTGACCAGGTATAACAGGAGAAGGTACTTGTTCAGTTTCGTCATTGGAAGGTGTCGAGTTCCTACTTTTGGGAATAACTTTCGTCACTGTCCACCTTGTATTAAGATTGCCGACATGCATTTGCTTCATTAATTTTATGGCCCATCCTTATTCAAGTTAGTGCAATCATGACCAAATAACAAGCCTCTGTATATCTTTCCTTTTGCTGCACTATCAGCCCTTCAAGTTTTATATATAAATCAGGCTATGAGTTGCATCAATTAATACCAACACTCTTGCAAAAGGGTTGGATTGTTTGTGTTTTATGCATTCATCAGCATGTGGAGGTATTCTCTACATGCTTGAAATGATGCAACAAAGAATAAGGGGAGCAAAAAATAGAGGTAAAGTTAAGGAACCTGACCATAGTGGAAGCGCTCTGAAATCATTTCGTAAAATTGAATTCTTACGACCAAACTCTCAGTATAATACATCATGTCTGCTTTTAGAATACTACATCCCTCTATCGTCCATGGACTATAAAGTAATCGAGACTTATCCCTCATGAATATATATTGTAGGTTTAGCAATTTACTTTCTAGATTTGGCCGCAAACCTGGCCATTTTGAGAATATGAGATATACTTCCTCCGTTCTTTTCCTATTGCAACAATGAAATTTTTACACTATTCACTCACCACCCCTTAACTATTTATTCTGATTTTTACGTAAGAAAAAATATAGTGATGTGTGGTCTTGTTAGATCCGTCTCGATCTATACTTGCAGAATATCAAATTTGTATAATTTTACTAAAAATTAAATAAAGATATTAATAGCTAAAGTTGTGATTGGCAAGCGTGAAACCTCAATTGTTGCAATAGAAAAAGAATGGAGGAAGTATTCATCACTTGAACCATGTCTCTTTCTGTTGTGCAGCTTTGTCAAACTTCATCCTTATCCAACTAACAAAAGGCTTCCCTTCTCTAGTAGTAGGTATAAAAGTTGAGTGCATACCAAATAAAGCTGCGTAATCAAACAAGTTGTGGTAAATTTGCCTACCCTTCCTCTCTTCGCTTGTCTTTTAAATTATCAGGCTCCAAACATTGCATATACCTTGTGTTTGGGAAGGATTGAAATTCTTTCATGACAGACTGCTATGAACCAATTTATTTGTTAGTAGTGATACAATCCCCTCCTTGTTCTCTAGGAATTCAGACCTGTGATATTATCCTAAAGTTTCACTGGCTCGAGAAGCTGGGATCTGTGGTAAGTGGTAATTAATTGGAAAGCCCCACTGATGAAGTTTCAAGTGGGCGAGGGGACTGTTACTTGGCGCTTTGAATAATCTAATACCTCCCTAAAAGCCAGGTAAGAACTACGTGAAACGAGAGAGGGGGACTCTGGCTCGAATCAAGTCAACTGGAAGCAAACAAAAGATCACAGTGGAAGAAATAGGGGGGGGGGGGGGGGAGGAAGGCTGTTCTTCAACTAGTAATCTCTCAATTCATCTCGGTTCAACATGTCCATCATGGTGCGTTACCCTTGTCACCGATCAAGTGTCGCCTTGCATAACGCATCAGCATAATAAGAGACCTACGTGTAACAGGTGAGGTCATTGCCTTGATGTAGTAATTGACATTCCCAGCTGATAAGCAAAAGTGTAGGTTCTATATAATAGGATAAATTGACAGAAACAGTTCCAACTACGGAGGTTTTGTCATTTTCAGTCCCAAATTTTGACTAATCCTTAGTGGTCCTAACTACTGCTCATTGTTTCCAAAAATGATCCCAGTGGACTGTTAATTTTTTTTTCCTTTTACCGGTTTTACCATCTCCTCCGTCTTACTACTCTTTCTCCCTCCTTCCTCTCCTGCCACCCCCAACACCCCCTGGCCTCCACTGCCAAATGCAAATGCAAACAAACCTCCACTCATCTGCATACCCCCTGAAACCTTCACTAAACATAAGGCTTGTTCCCGCTTCTAAATTCTTCTGTTTGACTTCTGTAGATGACTTTTCTCCTGCAAACTTTCTGAATAAGATTATCAGATGTACATCAGAATTTACAATCTATGGTGTTCTGTACTAGCTGCTGCTGCTGTATTCTGCCTTGGCCTCAATGCTCATCCACTCCTGCTGCATATCTTGAGTATAGTATAACCATGCAATTAGAGAGAGAAAGCAATCAGAGACATCGAGTCTTTGAGTGAAGAAATGAGATCCTTAAATTGATGATATGTGACCATCATTCCGGAATTACATTGAACATGACCATTTTAAAGATATAAAATTAAAGACCAGCCACTGATCTGACCGTGGCAAAGATATTAAACCAATTGCAATATTGATAACAGAAACCTGACTAGAATGCTGTAATCTACTCAGAAGCCAGTTGCAGACAGGCCTCCACTCGTGCATTAGTTGTTGATGTGAAATCAGAGATCATGTGAGAAGAAGGGGAAGGATGACGATGATGGTGATGAGAAGAGAGAGAATTGACATCCGAATTTGTAGAATTGGAGGTCGATGACATCACCTTGGATGACGCCGTTTTGGCTCCAAAAAGTTGGTGCTATTTCAGTGATTATTAATTATTAGTGAGAGAAAGTGGATTCCGGTGGGTATGGGTGATGGCAGCAGGGTGGTGGTGTTTCTGGAGTGTAGGGTGGTTTTTGGGCGGTGATAATGGTGGGGTCGATGGTGGGGGTGGTTTTACCTATTGTATCACGTCATTAACTTGTTGGGACCATTTTTGTAAATAGTGAGTAATAATTGGGACCATTGAAGATTAATCAAAAGTTGAAACAGAAAATGGCGGAACGGGACTGTTCTGATGTTCTCGCCAATTTTTCCCGTATAATATCAATTTAAAAATCATTTGTTCCTTTATGTTGCAAGTTCTAGTCTGCCGTTGGTATTGCCTTCTGGTTATGTTACTTTTTAAACTTGTTTATAGCGCTTTGTTTCTAAATTATTATTGTCTCTTTACTGCCACCAGTAAAAGAGAAATATAGAAGGCAAGGTTATGGAGAAGCATTGCTGAGAGCTGCAATTCTAAAATGTCAAAGTAGGAATATACAGAGGATATCTCTACATGTCGACCCCTCAAGAATTCCTGCTGTAGATCTCTACAAGAAACTTGGTTTCCGAATAGATTGTTTGGTTGCGAAGTACTATTCAGCTGACCGAGATGCTTATAGGATGTACTTGGAGTTTGGCACCAGTGAGTAATCCGCAGCCTCTATGTCCTGCTTGGCATGACTTTTTTGTTACGTCATTCTCTCTATGTTCTGTATTGTACCTTGTTGCCCTATTCAGATAGGCAATGATTATATATTTATATGAGCTTCCAATCTATATATGTGGAGATATTGTTGGTTGATTGGTTTAGGAGACTTGCAAGTGGAGGTCAGTTTTACAAAATATAATGGGATGTTCTGTTATAAAGTACCTTATAGATTACAAAAAAATACCTTGTCAAAAGTGTAAAAACTAATATGAACCCGGTGCACACTAATTAGTGTGCACCCGATCCATATCATGTGAGTTTATGATAGTGTATATTGATATGATATAGTGTATGTTAAAATGATATAGTGTATGTTAAAATGATATAGTGTATGTTAAAATGATATAGTGTATATTAAAATGATATAGTGTATGTTACAGTGATATAGTGTATGTTAAAGTAATATAGTGTATGTTAAAGTAATATAGTATATGTTATAATGATATAGTGTGTGTTAAAATGATATAGTGTATGTTAAAGTGCAATCACCATTAATAACTTGACTAGATTGACACAATCAATTCACGAAATTAATTAGAATCTTCAATTAAAAAAAATGTTTGCGATATATCCTGACAACACAATACTTCGTATTTACAAAGTTCAAACAATATGATTTTATTAACATTTACAATCGTTAAAGAACCATACTAAAGTCGGTGACAAAGAATTATTAAATCTCGACAAAAAATTTATATCAGTTAAAAATCGGTAGACTTTAGTTCAAAAAGATAATAATATCTACAAAAAAACTTCAATAATTTAAATCACTACCAAAATAATTTTAGATCAAAAAATATATATCTATTCGTACATAAGATTATCGACGCACGCATCGCGTGCATATACGGCTAGTATAATATAAGGGAAGGGGGAGCAATGATGTCCTCTTTTGAAATGCCTATTTTGCCCCCCTTCCCTTTCTAAATTACAAAAGGAATGTCAAAATCAAAATCGGCACTCAAAGAAAACTATCGAAAATTAATTTACAACACTCAATTACAAATCACTTAAAAGAAGAAACTTTACAAATCACTCATACAATTGAGAAATCACGTTATAAAAATCACGCAAATCACTCAAATAATCAGGAAACTTTATTAAAACTTATAATTAACATACAAACAAAAACTAATAGCCTAGAACGTCAATACATACAAAAACATTTACGAAAATTTACTTACAAATCACTATTCTCAAGAACCATTCACAATTAATGGTGGGTCATGATAAAAAATAGAGGTGTATTTGTAGTAAAATCAGAATTTAGAAGTTAGACAAGAAAAAAAATAGGAAAATTGGATTTTAATAATCCAACCTTTAGGCGGTCTTCTTAAAACAGTCCCACTTATAAGTTAATTTTGAATAATCCAACCTTTTGGTAATATCTTCTCATAATGGTCCTTAACCTGTTGTCACCGGCATAATAGGTCAAATGTGACACATGTCACCCTCTCGTTGATCAGAACATTTTCTCCCTCCTTTACTTCTTTTTCTACACAACCACCACCATTACCACCACCCTATTACCCCTGCCCCTTGCAGCACCACCCCCACCCCCACCCTATCCCATCCCACTGCAACCTACCCCCAACCGAAACCCCTTGCAGCCCCACCCCCACCCCAGCCCACTGCAACCCAATCCCCTGCAGTCCGACCACACCCAATTCGCTGCAGCCCCATCCCACCCCCAATCCGCTACAAACCCCCCTCAGTTCGATGCAGCCCAACCCCACCCCACCCCACCCCCACCCCACCCCACCAAGCCTGCTGCAGCCTAATTCCAGCCCGTTGTAAACCCTAAACTCCACCCCACCCGATCTCTCCACCCGATTCCCACCCCCAACAAACCCCCTGTAATCCCCCACACCTCGCCGGTAGCCCCGAGCAAACCCCCTGCAAACCTCGCCGATCTCTCCACCCGATTCCCACCCCCGTAACAAACCCGATTCCCACCCGATTTCCCTTTGTCTTTTTCCATCATGTCACCCCTTCCCGACGACAAAGAGAGAAACAGAAAAGCGGCGACGAAGAGAGAAAGGGCGGCCGGTGGAAGAGATGGGAGGGGTCAAACTGAACCAAGGAGGTGAAGGGGGAAGAGAGAGAAATGAGTAGGAGGAGGGGTAAAAATTACCTGATGTTCAGGTCACAAGTCACTGGGATCATTATGAGAAGATATTACCAAAAGGTTGGATTATTCAAAAATAACTTATAAGTGGGACTGTTTTAAGAAGACAGTCTAAAGGTTGGATTATTAAAATCCAATTTTCCAAAAAAATATTTACTTTTTGTTGAGTCATGTAGTATTTTGATGATTATAAACAAATGACGATTATCTAACTAACATGTGTGTTTGAGATGTGCATATTACATTAACATGAAACAAGTCATCAAAGGTTGAATATATCACATCATGAAGGTTTTCCCACAAGTGAAGTTCCTAAAAGAGTTCCTATAAGGAACACAAATAGAGCGGTTCCTAGGTACATCCTATGAGGAACATTGAATATGAAGTTCTGGAGCAGTTCCTGAGTGGGAGCAACAATATAACGTTTCAGAGTTGAAACAAGAAGTTCCTGAGCAGGAACTATGAGTGCGAAGTTTCTTAAAGGAACTAGCACACTGAAGTTCCAAAGGTGGAGCTATCAACATGCGGTTCTTGAGTTGGAGCAGCTTGGAGCATGAAGGCCGAAAATATGAGTTTATTTTCTAGGATTCATGTAAGTATATGGAAACATGAAAGGTAATGGAACAAGGTCTAAAGGAACTCGTAAGGTCAAAGGAACTCGTGGAACTTAGAGTCAAAAGTATTTAAGAGTCAATAAATCTGATGCATATTATTATCTTAATCTATAAGAATTTATTAAGAGTTTATTTCTTAATAAATCTCTACGTGGTTAAATATTATAAATAATATGTGTTAGTGTTTTAAGATAAGTTTTAGTTTTAAAATAAAAGATAAGTTTTAGTTTTAAAATAAAAGATAAGTTTTTAATAAAATCGGTTTCTTTAGGAATCTGATTTTAATTAATTTAATTTTAACTTTTTAGTTTTGGGAAAATAAAAAGGCTAAATTTATAATACGTATAATGAGTATTGTTAAAGAAATTGTCTGTCTGTTCTTCTCTAAAGGAACAGACGTGTTGGTCTATCAATCTAAGTTAAAGGAACAAAGTAGCAGTTAAAGGAACTAGGCGTGTAAAATATTGTGCAACGCTTAAAAGGATTTTGTTGAGTTTTTATAGGCTATATTTTAGGAAAATGATTTATATAATACAAATCTGATATTAAAGAAAAGATCTTTTATGTAAAAGATTTTATCTTTATTCCAAAATAAAATCATTTTTGAATTTACAAGAAAATCCTTTAAATATATTATTTGATAAAAAGATTAAATTTTGATGTTATTAATTAAAATAGTTTTTAATTAAAAAATCAAAATTACGGTTGCATAAGTAAAGGCTAGATTTTAGGAAGCAGTAACGTAATTCTCTCCCACGTTTAACAGTGATCATGGAGATCATGGGATGTTTAAGGAACGTGTTCCTTTGAGTAAGGAACATCATGGGATAATGGTTTAACCACTAACACATGATTAATCCCACGTTCATTCTAAAAGACTGCTATAAATATACAAGTTCAATTGAGTTTTAAATTGTCTGACTAGTGTCTTTCCATAGTGTTAGACTTATGTCATTCCATAAGTTTGGCTTAAGGAATAGCGTTACAAAAGAAATATATAATCTATTCCTTGTTTGAGTCAGTTCCTTTGAGTTTCAAGTTCCTACGAGTGCCATGTTCCTTTACAGTTATTCAGTTTCTATATACTAGAGTTAAACCAAATTATCAAGCGTCTATATTTGAGTTTGGGGTTAAAGGGTTTGAGTGAACTCTTGTAATGGGAACTTGGTAAAGAGTTTGAGTGAATTCTTGTATTAAGTTCGAGTTAGGAACTTGAGTAAGTTCGAGTTAGGAACTTGAGTAATTTCGAGTTAGGAACTTGAGTAAGTTCTTGTTGTGTATGCGTAGACTTAGGGTGAAGTCTATTGAGGGGTGAAGGGTTTGAGTAAACCTTTTGTAAAGAGTTGTGGGAACTCTTGAAAGACTTAGAGTTAAGTCTAGAGTATAGAGTGGAGATTGTGAGAGAGTTGGAGTTTCGAGTGAAACTTGAGTATGTAATAGGTTGAATCATAGGAGATTTCCTATTATAGTAAAGAGTTTAAATTCTGAGTAGGTCGTGGTTTTTCTTCTTGTATTGAGACAAGAAGTTTCCACGTAAAAATCTCTCTTGCACTTTCAGTTCCTTATTGCTTATGTTTTAAATTCCGCATTATTTGGGCAATAAGTTCCACACTACAATTCACCCCCCTCTTGTAGTGTTCCAAGTGAAATAACACTTTTTTATAGTGTTTCCTATATATAATGAAACTTTTACATATATACTTGGACCTATATTTTTCTATTATATAATAACGATTAATTATCACGGTAAAAAGGATTATGTAAAATATCATTCAAGAATTAAAGTACAATATATCTCTATTATATAAGGGAAGGGGGGAGCTATGGTATCCCCGAATGAAGAGACTATGTTACCCCCTTCCAATTCTAAATTACAAATTCACTTACAAATTAAAGGGGACTTCAAACAAAAATACTAAAAATATAATTATAATAATCACTCACAAGTCAACTAAAATCATAAAATTGCATAATTTACGTTATGCAAATCACTAAAATGAGGAAACTTTACAAAAACTTAAAAATTCGCTTACAAACTACAACCTATGAAAAAATTGACTTGAAATCAAAGTGTCCACTTTCTTTACAATTTATGAAAAACTGTACTTAATTCAAAAATCAACTAAAAAATTATAATATTATAAATCATAAATAAATTCAATAAAATTTCTATTTTGTTCATAGAGGAAAAATAAAAATAAAAATAACAAATAAGAGACTTAAGTGACATAAACTAAACCAATCACATTTTGCAACTAAAAACAATTATACTTCGTATGTATAATATTCAAATTTTGACTCTTATGCCGAAGAAAATCGAGTTTATGTTTCGAAAAAATTCAAACACGCATCACGCACAAAAAATTCTAGTTGCAAGAAAGTGAAGGGGTAAGGAGAATTCAAGGGAGGTGAGAATTTTTTCCAGATATTTTTTGAGGATTTTTGGGTTTTTTGGGTTTTAATGATCACGTGCAAGGCACGTGACCCTGTGAACGCCAAAGTTCTTGGTCAACTCCCAAAATCCGGCAAAAGATACTCATTCGCAACAAAAAAAAAAACTTTGTATAAGGTACAATAATTTTTTTATAAGATACTTTTTTTTAAAAAAAAAACATGATTTATAATGTACTTTCGGACAAAAAACTAATGGCGTAAAACACTTGTATATCTCAAATTGCAGTGACTGAGCAATAGATAAAGATAGAAGAATGATGTCTAATTAAATCTATATTATTACGATATAAATATCAATAAGAAAAGCATTTAGAATTGAATATTCGCCTAGATTATTTAATGCAGTAAAAATTGTATGCCTCGTTGATAGAGAGTACAATGCTCAAATGAAAAGATGCATCTTTTAATTATTAACTAGTTATTAGGCCTGAGCTATACTCTGGGTAAGAAAAAATTTTATTTATTATTATTGTATATTTTGAAATGATAACACTAAATACAACTTGGTCTAGTGGTTAAACTTTAGTAAATGAATTTTAGGTCACGGGATCAAAACTCATACTATGCAATTTCTAATTTTTTTTGCATGAACTAAAACTCCCTAGGAAGAGCGCCACGTGACATAATTCCTTGTTTAGGAACGCCTTTTAATATATTTATATGAATATTTTTTCCAAGCTATTATGGCTTCTCCTAATATGCAATATACCTATTGTCTTTTGGCATTAGCATACAAATTATGCAAATTAAAAGACATTGAATATACGATTTTTTCACCATATACTCCTGAAAAATTTTCTTTTGCACTATATACGCCCGCAAGTTTCCAAATTCACCATATACCATCCACTTTTCAAAAAAAATACATTCACTTACCCTTAATGACTAACGACATTAATGTATGTTAGTCATTAATCCCTAATCTCCCCTCTAACCCTAATTAACTAAACCAAACCCTAACTCATAATCCCTAACCCTAACCACCCATTCCCCACCCCTTACCCCTTCCCCCCACTACTGCCCCACCACCCCAGCAGCCCCCCCCTTACCTTCCCCCTCCTCTTCCCCTACTGAATCGCGCCACCCTCCCCCCTTTCCCTCCTCTTCATTCCCTGTTGAATCGGGCCATCCCCCCTCCCATTCTCATGCTGAATTACGTCACCCCCTTCCCCTGCAATCGCACAAGAAAATAAACGAGAAGATAGTTGAAGGGAAAAGGGAGTTCGAAGCCCTGAAATTTCTGGTGGGATGGAGAAGGCAAGAGCTGGAAGGGTGAGGGTGGGTACGAAGATGTGATGGGAGTAGCGTGGGGGTGTTGTGAGGAGGGCGGAGAGGCGTGTTTGCGGCGCTGCACAGATCAAGAGGGGCTCACGAGGGCAATTGGTGGGTGGGGAGGGGCTACAGGGGGAGGGGGAGGGGATGACGGTTGCGGGGGAGGAGGGTTGCGAGTGTGATGCTGCGGGTGTGATGGGGGAAGGGGCGGGGTGGGGTGGGGTAGAGGGAAGGGTGGTGGGTGGGTGGTTAGGATTTAGGGTTAATCAGGGTTTAGGGAGGATTAAGGTAAGGTTTAGGGTTAATTAGGCTAGAGGGAGTTAGAATTTAGGTTAGTTAATAGTGAGGGGGATTATGGGGTTAACGTCGTTAGTTATTAAGGACAAGTGGATGTATTTTTTTGAAAACTGGAGGCTATATGGTGAATTTGGAAAGCTGAAAATGTATATGGTGCAAAAAAGAATTGTCAGGGGTATATGGTGAAAAAACCATTGAAAATAACATCCCTCAATTCCTAACAATCACTCTTACTTACTCCCTCGCAATTTGGAAACGAGTGCCAAACATCATTTCAGATGAGGCTCCCTTTGAAAGTTTAACTGCTTGGGTTAGATTTCCACATCTCTCTGTGGAATATTTTGACAAACAAATCCTTCATAAAATTGGAGCCAAAGTAGGAAAGTCATCAAGATTGACCACGATACGGAGTCAATAGACAGAGGCCAATATGTGAGATTTTTGCAAAGAAGTGGATCTTTCTAAACCACTTTTATCTAACTTCAAAATTGAATGGAATGGTTTGAAAATTTTAATATAAGGCTTAAAGATAATTTGCTTTAATTGTGGACATCTAGGTGATAAAGGTACTACTGGATCAAGGTTTGAGGCTCTAAATTAGGAATATCAATTTCCACACTATTTTCTTTATGCAGATCATTTTCTTCCACTATTTGATGATTTGATGAATGGAATAACAACGATTAAAGCAAAAATAACAACGAATGTTTCCAACAGATCAATGTGGTTTGCAGAAAGGTACTACTGGATTAAGGTTTGAGGCTCTAAATTAGGAAGAATGCATGGAGTTTGACAGATTGGATGAGATTCAACAAGATATAGGTAAGCAACCCGAATTGGGTTTGGAAACCCGAAAGGTCTGAAACGGGTCAGATGGATAAGCATGTACGAGAAATAATTCAATCTGGGAATTCGGTTCAAGAGGCCATGAAAAAATAGGCTATTTTGCAGGAGGAAAATACACCAAATGGTGGAAAGAGCAATAATGAAGGCACTAGAGGAGTCTCCAAGATGATAGATAACTTGGAAAAAGGAGATATTATCTCTAAGGAAACTTATAATCTGGTGATTAAGCAAAAAATCTCGTTAAGAGGAGAATAGATTCCCCTTTTCTCTAATATAATAGCAAGATTTCGAATATTCGAGTCCCCAAATTCAAGAAAGGGACCTTGAAGAAATTCCTAAAAACGAACACTAGTGGGAAGGAGAACTATCCAAAGCTCTAATTTTCTCCTGCCATTAGTAGTCCTTCTCTTAAGATTTCGGAAAAATTTGAGTGAGAATGAACCCTTCTCATGTCCCAATAATGTTGGAGTCAAGGATTCCACCGCCCTTGGAGATCCTTGTGGAGGACCTGTCATAGGGACCTTCGTCGATAGTGGTACACTCAACAACGAACCGTGTGAGAATAGAGGTAAACTAGCTCGTACCTCCCACCAAAGAACTCAAATCCATTCCTGATGATGACATTCAGGATTCTATATGTAACGGATGGTCTAATGAGGGCGTTAATCATGGCCACGGTCTGAGCTAGGCCGGTTCAAGTACGGTTTGAGTGTCGTGTCGTTTCAGCTAGGCATAAACCTAAACCGGAGATGTTAGGTGACAGGTCTGGTTCGGTTCAGGTTCGGAGCTAGGGTTTAACGACCCTGAGCTGGTTTGGGTATGGTTCATATCGATTTGGGTACTATTCATATCGATTCAATGGGTTGTTTGGTTCGGTTAAGGGGCAAAACAGTTGTTGTAGCCCAAAAATCAAGGGCTATCAAGATGGCACGTAGCCTCATCAGAGCCCTACCCGTGGCGCATGCTCATAGAGGTAAAGTACAAAGGGCCAGAAATTTATGTGGCTAAAAGTACATTTCCTTGAAGAAAGTGTACTAAAAATCCCTCTTATGGCCCAAGATTGTACTTAGGCCCAGCAAAGGCAGTCTGCACCTCTGCATAAAAGTGAGGTGTACTGACCAATCAACTCTGCCACATGTCCTCATTTCATTGCTTAGCCAATCAGTTGCTCCCAAATTAGGGTGACATCAAGGTACAACAGTCATGTCAAACAGTATAAATAGTCCTTGATTTCAGGGTGAAAGGTACGTTTTTCAGAGCATAGTACTATTATTCTGCCATAAATTCTTCTCTCTCTCTCTCTACTTTCTCTCTCTAAAAGTTCCTTCATATCCCTGATATATGACTTAAGCATCGGAGGGGGAAATACCACCCAAACCTTCAGGATGGGTCCCTTTTTGCAGGTTGCTAGTCAGAAGTTTGCACCGGGATCCGAGCCAATCATTGTTGCATAAGTCTCTAGTTTTAGAACCTATCTTTGGGAGTTGTGATATTTAATTACTAGTTTCATACTACGTAACAACACTTGTTCAAGTTATAGCTTAATATTTTCCAAATCAAGCAAATTTTACCATTCAAGGAATTTGAAACTACAAATCCGAAACAATTGAAGCCACAAACGATTTCTCAATTGAACTAAAACCTAAATATCTCCAAACAATTGAGGCCACAATTTTTTTATTTTTCAATTGAACCAAAACCCACAAATATGGTGGCCACAGCTCCACGACACTTCAATCACGCTGAGGATAGCAACGGCAACACGACGCACCACTGTTCACCAAGCACCAACAATGGCAACACTTCAAAGTTCTAACAACACAACACCGGTGCGACATCAAGAAGAATGGGAGTAGCGGCGGTTAGGGGTGCGCAAATACCACAGACGGGCCGTAATTTTGACCGTATCGGACTAGAATTCGACCCGGTCCGGTCCTCGATCCACAAAAAAATTTGATTCCGGGTTTTCGGTTCGTACCGGCGGGCAGGAATTTCTGTTTTTTGAAGTCAAAAAAAGTTTATATATTAAAAGAACTTTAAAAATTAGAAAGTTAAAAACCTATTATTTACTTTCTTTTGGATAAATTAATAAGAGGCATCCCAAAAAAATAAGAGGCGCATGATTAGGGTTTTGCTATTGTGTGCTGACTGAACTTTATGGCTCGGAAAAAGAAGACGGCGGCGACGGAGAGTAGTACTCTTGTGACGGCAAAGTTTGTGGAAGAGAGTGGTTGTCATGAGAACTCAGTCCAACCTAGTAATGTGGCTCAATCCAATGGAACAGTAACACATCCGATCAAAACTAAAGACACAAATGTTGGAAATCCACCGGAAAATGATGCGATGCAGAACTGGAAAGCTTTCACATCTCAGAGTAGGATGTCGGATAAAGGTATGGGGCTTAAATTTATTGCTCCTGAGATGATTGATGGTAAACCTATAGCTAAACTTGACAAAAATGAGGTCTCTAAACTTAGTGAAGTTTGGATTAACTCAATTATTGTGTATGTTGTGGGCCAAAACCCAACTCTCACTACTTTGATGTCATATGTTAAAGCTCATTGGAATCTTACTTCTGAACCTAAAATTTTCAGCATGAAGAAGGGTACTTTGTGGTTAAGCTGATTAATGGAGAAGATAAAGATTGAATATTATTTTCTGGGCCTCATATGTTCTATGGTAAGCCAATTATTGTGAAACCATGGTCGCAAAGTTTTAATTTTCACTCTGAAATATGGAAAGTTATTCCCATTTGGGTAAAATTTCCCAATCTACCTCTTCACTATTGGAGTAGTGACTCCCTCAGTAGGATTGGTAGCCTATTAGGAATCCCTATTTATGCTGATGAGTGTACTTCTAAGGCTCTTAGGGTATCTTTTGCTCGTGTTTGGACTGAAATGGATATTACTAAAGAGACTCTTAAGGAAATTCACATAGTGGAACCAAGTGGTGTGTCTTTCTCTCAGAAAGTAACCTATGATTGGCTGCCAGCCTTTTGCTCTAAATGTATAACTATTGGTCACAACTGTGATAACTTAAGATCTAATCCTAAGCCACAGTCTAAAGTGGTTCAGAAATGGGTGCCTAAAGTTATCCCTCAAGATATTAGGCCTGAATAAGAATCTGTAGAAGTGGTTATTGGTACTAAACCTCCTACTGGTGATCCTAGTGTGCTAGTAGATGCTGGATCAACTGGTGATCCTAGTACTACAGTAGATCTAAGTATGGTGGTGACCCCAGTGACCACTCCTAATGTGTCAGCTCAGAAGGAAGGCTAGAATGAAATTGATGACCACGGAGCATGGAAGTTAATAACTAGGAAATCCAAAGATAAAAGCAAGCAGATAGCCTTTTAATCTGCCAAGGCAGTTAGTTTTCACCAAAGTGGACAAAGCTCAGGTGTTCCTGAGGGTGCTAAGGGACCAAACCCTTATTTATCTTGATGTTGATGATAGCATGGAATGTGAGAGGGCTCAATGACCCTCTCAAACAAAAAGAAATCAAGCATTTCTTTACTCATCATAGGATTCAGTTGTGTGCACTTTTTGAAACGAGAGTTAGAAGGAATAATGTTGTTAAAGCTAGGAAGAAGATTGGTTCAGATTGGAGTTGGGAAGACAATAATGATTATTTTCCTAAGGGTAGAATCTGGATTGGATGGAAACCAGGCAGATTACAAATTCAAGTAGTATCCAAATCTGAACAAGTTATAGTGGTAGAGGTGGAAACTATAGCTGGAGAAATGCAGATTTGTTTGGCTGCAGTGTATGGACTGCATACCATCCAGGATAGGAAAGCCCTATGGCAAGAGCTTTTGCAAATTTCAGAATTAATGTTCTAAACCTCTCATGTTGATTGGTGATTTTAATGCAATAGCTTAGGCTGCAGACGGCTAAATGGTGCCCCTGTTACAGAAGTTGAAACTCAGGATCTTTCTAACTTCATTATGGAAAGTCAAATGATGGAGGCTCCATATACAAGTCTTTTCTACTCTTGGAGCAACAAGAGCATGGGAGATGATAGAGTTGACAGCAGGATTGACAGAGCTTATGTAAATGAGGTATGAAGTTTGAGATTCCCTGACTCCTTAGTGAAATATTTGCCTAGTGGAATTTCATATCACTCCCCTATTTTGGTTGAGCTAGGGATGCATGACAAAGGAGGTGGTAGGCCTTTTAAATTCCAGTTAGCTGAGCACAAGAAGTTCATGGAGATAGTTCAAACAGCCTGGGGGTTTGTTGAGGGTCACTTCAAAATGCAGAGTTTATGGGCTAAATTGAAGGCAGTAAAAAGAGCTGTTAAGCAGCTTCTTCAGACTAATTACTCTCAAGCTTCACAAAAAGTTGGTGAGTTTAGACAAATACTTGCTGAAATACAAGACATGTCTGATATCAATATGAATGCTAAGCTTCGGGCTGAAGAAAGACACTGTTATAATTAACTTCGACACTGCTTGAAAGTTGAAAATAGTATTTGGCAGCAAAAATCCAGAATTAACTGGATATCTCAGAGTGACACAAATTCTAAGCTCTTCTTTACTTATGCTAAAGTTAGGAAAGCTCAGAATAACATCACTCTGATTCAAAATGAAAGTGGTGAAATGTTGCACTCTCCTGATGATATTTAAGCTGAATCAGTCCAATTCTATAAAAATTTACTTGGTACTAGTGCTCACTCCCTTGATGCTATTGATTTGGTGACTATGAGGGCAGGTTCTAGACTAAGCCAGGAGGCTTGCAACCTGTTGATTTAGCCTATCTCTAAGCAAGAAATTGACAAAGCTTTAGCTGGTATTGATGATACTAATTAAAGCCCCTGGTTTGATGTTTTTAAGTCGTTTTTATTTAAAAAGAGTTGGCATGTGATTAAGGCTACTGTGTATGATGTTGTGAATGAATTCTTTGACAAAGCCTTGTTACACAAGCCTTTGAATTCTACTTCAGTTACACTTATACCTAAGGTTGAAAATGCTACTCATGCTAAAGATTTTAGACCAATAGCATGCTGTACTGTCATCTATAAGATCATATCAAAGATCATTACCAATAGATTGAAAAAAGTGATTCATGAAGCGGTGACTGATTCTCAAGCTGGTTTTATCCCTAATAAACATATTTCAGATAACATTCTGCTTGCAACTGAATTAATTAGGGGTTACAATAGAAAAGATATGTCTCCTAGATGTGTTATTAAGGTTGACATCAAGAAAGCATATGACTGAGTGGAATGACCTTTTCTACATAGTATGCTTTATGAACTAGGCTTTCCTAGTAAGTTCATTGACTGGATCATGGCTTGTGTTCACAGTGTCTCTTATTCTATCTTAGTCAATGGTAAACCTGCTGCTCCTTTTAATGCTAAGAAAGGTCTGATACAAGGAGATCCACTGTCTCCTTTCTTATTTGCTATCAGCATGGAATATCTTAGCAGGTGCTTGGGAGAGTTAAAAAACAACCCTGACTTTAACTTCCACCCAAAGTGTGAGAGATTGCATCTCACTCATTTGATGTTTGCTGATGATCTATTTATGTTTGCTAGGGCAGATCACAGCTCGGTTACCAAGTTGATCCAAGCATTTATGAAGTTCTCCAAGGCTTCTGGTCTTCATGCTAGCCCTAAGAAGAGTAGAATTTATGTCTCTGGTGTTAATAATGATGATGGTCATGCTCTTTCTACTGCCTGCAATATGAACCTGGGCTCTCTCCCTTTCAAATATTTAGGGGTTCCTTTAAGCTCTAAAAAACTTAATTTTACTCAGTGCAAGCCTCTAATTGATAAAATAACTGTTAGAGCTCAAGGTTGGGTGGCTAAACTTCTATCTTATGCTGGAAGATTGCAACTGGTAAGAAGCATACTCAGTAGTATGCAAAACTACTGGGGTCACATCTTCCCCCTGCCAAAAAAATCATAAAAGCAGTTGAGAGTATCTGTAGAAAATTTCTATGGACAGGTAATACCATGGATTCTAAAAAGGCTCCAGTGGCTTGGTCTACTTTCTATCTTCCTAAAGCTAGTGGGGGGGTGGAGCTTATGAATATGGAGTTATGGAACAAAGCAGCCATTCTGAAACACCTGTGGGCTATTGCTTTTAAGGCTGACAAACTCTGGGTGAAATAGGTTAATGCATACTACATTAAAAGGAGGAATATCAATATTGTGGATGTGAAAGCTTCCACTTCTTGGCTGTTGAGGAAAATTATAGACAACAAGGATTTGCTCACTGTTATTGGAGGCTGGGATGCTACTATGCATGCTGAGGGTAAGTTTAGCATCAAGAAGGTGTATCACATACTACTTGGTACTTTCCCTAGAGTGGAATGGAAGAGATTGATGTGCAACAACCAAGCTACTCCTAAGAGTAAATTTGTTCTGTGGATGACATTACAAAACAGACTAGCTACCACTGATCGCCTCATCAGCAAATGGAATATCCCTTGTGTCAAGGATTGAAGTCTTTGTGGGGCTACTGAAGAGTCCACTTAGCATTTATTCTTTGAGTGTTTGTATGATGTTGATATTTGGAATCAGGTTTGTCAATTTCTACACTCTCCTGGGCAGTCTGGAGATTTTGTTACTCAGAGAAGGTGTGCTATTACAAAAGCACGTGGGAGTAGTAGATTTGCAAGGATGTACACCAAATGTTTCACTGAAATAATTTATGCATTGTGGAAGCATAGAAACAACAAAGTTTTTAATGGCAATTGTGCTCCTAGTATGCAGGTGGTCAAAGATATCATCTTTACAGTAGCGTGCAATTGTACTGAGAAGGATAGAATGTTTCTTTTGGTTTAATCCTTTTAGTGTGTTCTGCTGCCTGTGAGCAGCTTTCTCTGCTTTATTACTGAGGATGTTCAGTTGTAGGCTTGTATTGGTGTATGGTTGTACCCTTCTTACCATTTTTTTGGTAATCAATGAAAATTTTAAATTGCCAAAAAAAAAAAAAATGTTAATGTATCTAATTTATAATTATTTTTAAATCAAATTAAAATATATATTTTAAAAGAAAATTCCGATCCAACGGGTCCAAAACCGGACTGGACCAGAATTTTTCTGGTCCGGTCCCGTTTCAAAAAAATCTCAGATTCCGATTCAACTGGTTTGGTCCGATCCTAGACATTGCACACCCCTAGCGATGGTGAGGGGAAGGGGATGGTGATGGATTCATGATGACAAGGACTATGGTGAACAATGGAGTGAAGGTACAAGACAAGAAGAAGACTCGAACTCTCGAAAGGTCAAAGAACTGACCAAAAGACAAGGGTTTTGTTTCTATTTCTCTAAGTTTATTTTATTTTTGCTTCTTTCTCCCCTTTTGATTTCCTTTTTTTACTTTTTCCTTTTTCTTTTCCTTCTTTCCCTTTTTCCTTCTTGTTTTTTAACTTGAAAAAGTATTGGACTACTTGAGTAGTATTGAAGGCCCATTAGTAATTTAGTATTGTTATAAACATGACAAAGATAAAGCAAGCAGGCCATGAGCTGAACATCTGAATTTAAAACCAGGCTAAAATAATGAATTTGAATCCAAAATACAAAATGAGATAATGAAGAACGGAAAAATGAACTATTGAGGATAAATAAGAATATATAATAAATAATTTCATTACAGCAAGAATTTACAATGTCGAAGTATTTTATAATATATAAGATTTTCTTAAAAAATATTTCTTTATAATAAGAATTTACAATATCAAAATAAGAATATGCAATAAATAAACATTTACAAGTATGATAATTTCAGTACAATAAGAATATACAATAACTAATTTATTTACGATAAGAATTTACAATACAAATTTAAATGCTTACAATTTACAAGTAAGAATTTACAATATATGATTTACAAGGATAATAAAAAATTTGTATGTAATTATAAATTATTGGAACCCCGCCCCCCTAATGGGATGGGAGGGAGGCTTGGATTTACATTTGAAAAACACCTTTCACGTCCTTCGCCTCTTTCAGATCGTCACCGATGCTCATTCGTGTATTTTCAGAGTGACACTCAAGAACGTGAGACTGCTATCCCTTGGCATCTTTCCGTAGTGAGAGGAAAGAGATTGCGATGAGTGATAGAGGGTGAAGGAGAGAATGAGTGAGAGGAGGAGGAGGAGGGAGGATGGACAGGTGAGAGCAGTGAGAGAGGGAGGAGGGAAGATGGAAGAGTGATAGGAGTGATAGAGGGTGAAGTAGAGAACGAGTGGGAGAGAGAGAGAGAGAATGAGTGAGGATCCACGATAATGTTGGGTTCCAACTAAGGTGGAGATTATGATTAGAGCCTTTATGGATAATTTGGCGTTGCTTGGGAACTGTCTATATTCTATCGTTAAAGCCTAAATGTTTGGTAATATTGGGAAGAAAATTTTGCGTAAGTCTATAACATGGATCCCTCCCCCTTTGAATTTTGCTAAGCTTAATTTTGATGGTTTGAAATTGAGAGATGGTCAAGTCTCTTTTGGGATTGTTATTTGTTATGATCAGGAAAATGTCATTCTTTGCAGGGCTATATCCATTAGTTTCACTTATTCTATACTCATTGCTGGAGCATGGGGTCTTAGAAGACGAATTACAAAGTTGACTATTGAAGATGATAATATGGCTGTTATCCAGTCAATTAAAATATTATGAAAAATTTCTTAGACCCATTAACTCTCTTGTCCAAGATGCTGGTGAAAGTAAGAAAGGTTTTTGAGAAAGTGCATAGTCCCATGTGCTTCAAGAAGTGAATTATGTTGCGGATTGGAAGATGGCTCATCGTGGTCACTCTTATTCAAATCTCTCCTATTGGTTTTGTTATTTCACTAGGAACAATACAAGAGGGGGGGGGGGGGTTGAATTGTATGTGTAGAAATAAACGCAACTTTTTTGCGGAATTTTAAACTTGAACTAAGAAACAAGCCAAAGGCACACAAGGGATTTTTCCGAGGAAAAACTTCTTGGGCCCAACAACAAAAAACAACCTCGACCACTAGGGATTTTAAACTCAACTCTTTCACTAATTAGGCCAAACAACTTTGTTACAACCTAATTCTACTCACGGGCCACACCTTGAGTTCCTAAACTCAAGTTCCTGAACAAATGTTCCCTTAACAGTTGTTCCTCTCAACTTCACTCGAAGTTTTATCATTTTAACTCGCTTTACTCGCTGAAAGCTTCTCTCTTACCGAACATCACTCAAAGTCCCCTTATTCCAAAAACCAAAATACAATTGATCAAATAAACTTAGTGGAATTAGAGTAAGAATGCAAAGAACAAATGGCTTTTATGAGAGAATGAAGGTAGTGACACTTTACTTAGTTAAACTCACTAAATCACTTAGTCAGACCCTTATTGGAACTTAATTAGACATTAGTATTTATAGTGGTAATAACTTAGAACGTGGGATTAAATAAGTATTAGTGGTAGAATCATTATCCCATGATGTTCCTTACCCGGAGGAACACGTACCTCAATCATCCCATGATCTCCATGATCACTGTTAAACGTGGGAGAGAATTAAGTTACTGCTCCTTAATTTTAGCAACCACTTTAAGCATTAATTCGAAAATCTGATACCAAAATAAAATCCTTTGACCATAAATATTATCTTTAAAATATTTCCATAAAGACCGAAAATAATTTTATTATCTTTAGAAAAATAAAATCTTTTCCTTAAAAAGATATTTCTTAAAATCAGATTTTTTCTTAAATAAAAATGGTTACCTAGAATCTAGGCATAATTTACTCAACTGACATAAATGAACCGTTGTAATGCTTCATCCTAAGTCTAGTTCCTTTTAATAGTTAGTTCCTTTAACTTATTAGTTCAGCGCTAGTTCGTCTGTTCCTTACAAAGGAACAAACGATCATTCTCATTATAAATTGTCATAGTTCCTTACCATTCTTTCTTGTTCCTTTACAATGGAACTAGAAACAAAAAGCCTCGCTTTAGTCTTCTTGCTTCAATGCTGCTCCAGTACCAAATATTGAAACATCTTTACTTAGTCTTCAAAATCCAAACTTGATTTCTTCCTTGACTTAGTATTCTCTTTGTTTCTTCATTAATACCTTGAAATTCACTCATTTAAACAGCTTGTTAATCCAATACTTAGTTTGCATCTTTGTTCATTTGTCATCATCAAAACTAGGGTTCAACAGGTTTGAATCCTCCGATAAGACTTTTTCCATTATCATCCGTAAGGATGCTTTAGGGTGGTTCATTAAATTGAACTCTCCCAGCCTCCTAGTCTTTCTTTTTTTTAAAAAAAAAAAAAATATTAAAATTTGTGCATACAAGCATCGACCTGGCCATTGCTCTCGCCAAGCACAACCAATATTTTTTTTTAATTGAGAAGAAACAGTTAGCTAGCAAAGTGTTTACTTTATTACTTCCCATGTTTACTTTCTTACCTACTTTTCCCAACCAAACTCACTCTTCATCAGTCATCTTTTCCAACCCACCACTCCCCTTTAATGGACTCAAGTACAGTCCTTCCTCTCTCTCTTCCCCATTTCTAACCCTTATTTTTTTTTGGGTAGCGAATTCAACAACTAACATCTTATTTTCATTTTGTTTAGCAGAATCCCAAATGGGACCATATACTTAAATTTCAGAAGTCAATAATAAATATTTATAGATCTGAAAGTTTTAACATCATTCCCTGCCTCACTTAATAATCAATCACTCTAGATAGTGATTGCAACTTCTTTCCAAAATAAATCCCAATCCAAAACTTCAGCAGAAATGATTCCTCTTTGATCTTCTATCTTGTCGGAAACTTCAATGTCACATCCTCAAAAAAAAAAACAGACCCAACAAAACCAATACCAAGATGAAAATAAACCGATCATGACAAAATAATATCAAATAAAAACCCCATTTCAAAAACCAAAATAATAATGGCACTCATTTTTCTGTTGTTGTGCATGATGTTGAGTTCGTCAATGGGGCAAAACAATGATGATGCAAAAGCACTGTTAGATTTAAAAGCGTCAGTCGACCCACAAAACAACCTCCCATGGAAGCAGGGGTCCGACCCCTGCACTTGGGAAGGGGTTAAAGAATGCATGAGAGGGCGAGTTTCCAAGTTAGTAGTTGAAAACTACGCCCTCAGCGGCCGCATTAGCGGCCATACACTGAGCCTCCTTGGCGAGCTTCGTGTGCTTAGTTTTAAGTCCAACAACCTAAGTGCCGAAATACCTGACATGTCCACATTGGTAAATCTCAAAGTGCTATACCTTAATCTCAACAACTTCACCGGCCCTTTTCCAGAGTCTCTTTCCTCTCTCCACCGCCTTAAAATCATCGCATTATCGGATAACAAGCTATCCGGTTCAATACCCAACTCGGTGGCGCAGCTGCCGAGGCTGTATCTATTGTACTTGGATGGTAATCAATTTAGTGGAAATATTCCAAGATTGAACCAAACAACACTCAAGTTCTTAAACGTATCAAATAATCGTCTTTCTGGAGAGATCCCAAGAACTCAAGCGCTATTGCAGTTTAATAAATCTTCATTCTTAAATAACATAAATCTCTGCGGAATACAGATTGATAATAATAACAATGCAGGATGTAATACCCTGCCCGCTATGAGTCCAGCATTGTCGATTATTCCATTGAATCACACACATCATCGAACCGCAAAAATCCTAGCCATAGCAATCTCCAGCGGCATCGCTGTCATATTGCTAGTCATCATACTTGCCATCTTCTTATACAGAAGGTGGCGAAGAACTGAAACCAGCAACAAGGAAGTCCCATTGGAGCAACAAAGGGGTGTGCACAATCCGGCCCAGAGAACAGACAAAGGGGAGCCATCAAGTGGGACTGCGAGTGGAGGAGGAGATAGAAGAGGAGGATTTTCATGGGAGGGAGATAAGCTAGGGAAGTTGGTGTTTTTAGGGGATCAAATAATGAGTTATAATTTAGAGGATTTGTTGAAAGCATCGGCAGAAACATTAGGGAGGGGTACAATTGGAAGTACATATAAAGCGGTGATGGAATCAGGGTATATTGTAACAGTAAAAAGATTGAAAGATGCAAGGTATCCAAAATTGGAGGAATTTAGAACACAATTGGAAGTTTTGGGGAAGTTGAATCATCCAAATATAGTTTCATTGAGAGCTTATTTTCAGGCTAAAGAAGAAAGGTTGATTGTTTATGATTATTTTCCAAACGGCAGTCTTTTCTCCCTTGTTCACGGTATGTTTTTTCCGGCGACTTTCCCACTCTCATTATCGTTTTTTTCATTTACTCTGTCGGTTCTATAGTTACTGTCTTTTATTAAAATAGGTTGCAAATTACTTGTCTGGTCAAACTTTGTAAGGGAACAGGTTGTGAATTGGGGTCGTCTTAATTAGACTACATGGTCCGTGAACTATTTATATTCGGCCCGAATTTTTAGGAGCCTAATTTATACTCCCTTGCGATTTTTATTTGAAATCTTTTTATAATACTGTTTCAATTTAATTATAATAATTTTAAAATTACGAACTTCCTAGGTAATTTTTGAAAATGAAAGAGATAGAAAAAGAAAATAAAGGTTCCTATATGATAGAAGAGAGATAGAGAGATTTTATTACACAAAATAAAAGTGTCACAACTAAATTGAAATTCGCTAAAGTAGAAAGTCTCACAACTAAAATGAAGCAGATAAAGTAGAAAATTAGGCTATTTTCTTTTGCACTGAATAAGTCTGAACTAAACTGAAATGAAATGAATTTGTTTGAACTGAAATGAATTCATATTAACTGAATTAAACTTAACTGAAATAAATTTGTCTGAACTGAACTGAACTGAGTATTATTAATAATTACAAATAGAGTAATATTTTTCTCATCATAGATAATGATCATGACAATAATTATTATAATAATAATAATGATAATAATTAATAATAATAATGATAATAATTAATTATATTAATAATAATAGTAATAATAAATAATAATAATAATAATAATAATAATAATAATAATAATAATAATAAAAATAAATAATAATAATAATAATAGTAATAATAATAAATTGTAGTCTGAATTAAATTGAACTGAAATGAATTTTTTTGAACTGAACCGAACTGTACTGAGCTGAAATGAATTTGTCTGAACCAATGTTATTAGGATCGAGATCCTACTTTGGATCGAAGGGTTTGGTAGGATCGAATTGGTGGGATTGAATCGTAGCATCGTAAGATCCTACAATTTTGTAAAATAGAAATAATTATGCTAGAATATGGTGAGAAACTCATGTTAAAAGTTGTAGAAATTAATAATGACTTATTACATTAACAAATTGTGATAGTTGTTCAATAACATGCAATCAAAATCTAATGGGAAAAATATAATATGTGAAATTACTTGATTTTTTTATGATGGGAGAAATATAATATGTGAAAAAATCACATGGTAGCATATTACAATACTAGTAGAGTCGTAGGATCATAGAATCATATTAATATGGTACCATGTGATTTTTTATGGTTGGGTAGGATCGAAAGATCCTACAAAATTAAGATCCTACGTAAGATCGGGATTGGTGAGGTCCTTCCGGATCGTAGAATCGTAAGAATTGGATTGGGATTTTGACAACTGTGATCAGAACTGATCTGATCTAAATTGAACTGAAATGAATTTTTATTTATTCAGTCAAAAAAAAAAAAGCCTTAGTTATAGTATGAATAACTTTCGAAAACAAAGGGCGTACCTGTATCTTTTATACTTTATAGTTATTAGTCAATAGTATATTGCTCTAAAACTTTACTTGGAAGATAATGGTAAAAAGGTTCACAATCTTTGTGAAAGGCAACAAAAACCTGAAAAAAAAAAACTAGTGATAAAGGTAATTGTCAAATTTAAATAAATCACATTGGGTTTTAGCCTTTAGGATAAGTCACAGCTAAGATTCTAAACTCGAGATGGTAGTGGCTGAGCTTAGTTGCTTAGTGGAATTGTTATATACTCTACCCGTTTCAAAATATAATGTATGTATGATGTTTGAGGTCGAATTTTGACCGTTAATTACTCTTAATTTATGTTGATTGAAATTTTTTATAAATAATATTATTGTAGGATTTTCCAAGACGAATGCAAGGGTATAATTTTTATTTATCATATTTGAGAGGTATTTGTGGTCAAAGCAAATTTTCATGAAGCATCAATGCCTTATACTTCCTTCTTTCTTTTTCTATTGCAACAATGAGATTTGTGGGTCAAAAATATGAATATATATAATTGCGTGGAAAGTATATATATTTATACTCGTGTGTGTTCCTTAATATAATGTTTGTTTCTCTTTCTTGAGGTAAAAAATAGGTGAACATCTATCACAATAATATTTCATATTTGTTTTAATGTGTATGTTCATATGTTAATATGTTAATATGTGTAAGAATGTTTTGATTTGTCCAAATTATAGTTCAAAAATATGAATATATATAATTGCTATTAAAGACATCAATAATCAAAATAGTGGATTTGTGGGTCTCCATTAAAGACTGTTATAGGAGATGGGGAGCATATCAAGAACCTCCAGGTTTTTTCACCTTTTCCTAGTGGCTCATTCTGACAATCAACTGACATGCCAACGCGATCATGAATCATAATCTTTAGTAGTTAAATCAAAGGCGCTATTGATGAAAATTCTGAAGTATTTCAAGTTTTGGCAGATTTAAGTTCTACCATAAGTGCTGACACTTTCATTCAGTAGGCCCTCTCGGTTATTTGACATTTACTCCGACTCATATGTTTGGTAGTAATGGCCATTGGTGCGGGTTGGGCGGGCCGGACCGTGGGCCGTAGTGGATTGGACTAAGATTTCATGGCCCAAGACCAAACCGTGAAATTCATGGGCTGGGCGGGCTGGTCCGCAGGCTGAAAAATCTTGGCCCACACCGGTATGTTACTGGTTTTCACGATTCGTCGGTCTGATGGGCTGGATCGGGCTGACGGGCTGGCATGACAAATTTTTTTTTCAAAATTATTAATCATTGAAAGTATTCATTATTCTTACATAAAATCTTTAAAATGAATATATATAAATATTAATATTAATGAATAATTTCATTATTTTTAAATTTGATTGAATTATAATATATGCAATTTGATTAAAATATATACAATTTGATTAAAATATACATAATTTGGTTTAATATTTACTAATTGGATTGGGCTGGTTTGGTTCATGGGTCGGGTTGGACCGGTTTCATGGTCCGGGCTGAGCGGTTTTAGTAGTGGGCTTTAGAGGGCTAGGCTCAAGAAATCTAGCCCATGGCCCACCCACCAATTTCACGGTTCGAGCTGGGCTAGATCGTGCTTTTTTCTGGCCCGGCCCATATGGCCCACGAGGTGGGCTGGCTGGATTGGCCTTCACTGTTGGCCATCTCTAATGTTTGGGTTTCTTGTAGTTGTCGTGTTATCAAATCTACATTGGGCATAAATTATGGCACCAAAATATAGTCAATTTGGTATCAAATAGGGTTAAGTTGGTATCCAATAGGATTAAGTTAATACTCCCTCCGATTTTTATTAGTTTACCCGTATTCCTTTTTGGGATATCGCTTATTAGTTTACCCTTTTCTTTTGTTTCTAATTTTGAAATGAGACCATTAACTTTTCATCACACATACATTCAACTTTAATATAAAATAATAATTTATTTTTCTTTCTATGACCTATAACATCATTTATCCTAAAACTCTGTGCAAATAAAAGGGGTGAATTAATAAAGACCGGAGGAAGTATTAAGTTAGTACCAAGTTAGAATTTGATGTGAAATTTTTGAATTGATACCAATTTACCATTTGATGTTCAGATAGAGTCAAGTTGGTATCAAATTATAAGTACCAACTTAACTATATATAGGTATCAACAATTTGGTACCATTACCATATAGAGTCAAAATTGGTATCAACTTAACTCTATTTGGTATCCATTTGAGTGCATTTTGATGCTAATTTACCATTTCAGCTTGGAAATTATGAACGTGTCATTTATTTGGTGGTCTTTGCCTCTTTAGAGACCAACCAATTGTCACCAATGCTTTCTCCATATTATAGTAGCTTTATATGAGAATGGATACTTATATGAGAAATGAGAATGAATTTTGTATTATATATATATAATCATTCCAATTAATACACAAGAAATTGCCATTACAATATTGTAATTTTTATGGTACCAATAGAAATGGTGATTACATGCTCACCAAAATACATCATAATTGATAGTTGGACTTTCACTTTTCTGTTTCTGTTGATTATTGGCAGTATTTACTTGTATTATTTGATGCACTAGTAGCTGTCATTTGTTAAGCATGTTTCCCCTCAGGCCTCAACTATTCTGAGTTTTTGTCTTTATGTATATGCAATTTCCTTTTATCTAGTTGGCCTCAAAATTAAAAATAAAAGAATGTACAATCTAATTATCTGGGCCATTCGTTTGAGTTATTTTGACCAATTTAGACCGCTCCTTTGGTAGATATGCATATGCTAGGTAATCACTAAAAAGTGTTCAACGTGAGTGTCCTTTCCCAGACCCCAACTCAGCATTCCCGTGCACTTTTTAACTAAGATTTGTAACTTTCAGTGTTTGGTAATGGGGGCTTTTGGCCTTTGGGTACCTAGAAGTCAAGTTTTAGGCCACGACATATATGATACATGTTAATTTTACTAGCTTTTGATTGTTGGCTCTTGCTCTTTATTTTGCATTATATTAGTCAATACTAACAACTAATTTTATTAATCATCAAAACAACAAACATAAAACAAGCACTACAATTAGCAGAATTATGCATAAAAAATGTAAAACCTTCATTGTAAACCTTGCCAAAACCTGAAAAGCTGGCTTTAATAAATAATAGCTATGTTCTTTTATTATCTTATCTAGATGGCTTGAACAAAAAAAGTTATTACCAAATGAGGTCATTAACAAGTTAACAACATAGAAGATAAATACTACACAATACTATCTTTTTTTCTTTTTTTTTTTTTTTTTTTTTTGCAATGGACTACATAATACTACTACAGTATACACTATATAGTGACACAGCCACACAGTATTCCTGTGACAGTAGTACTATTAATGAGAAACTAGTAACTGAGCATTAATTATGACTGCAACTCAATGTTAGCATTGCTTCAAAGCCAAGATCTGAAGATACACATGTACTTTATACATCAGGTTATCAAAGCAAACACCGTTTTCATTGATATAACTTCAATGGTGAACATTAGGGACTTGCTAGCAAATAAATAAAAAGTTAAGCAATTAGCCCACCCATTGGAGTGAGTAGCTGAAATTTCACTTGCTAGCCAATGTAGCTTAACTAAGCTAATTTGCTTGAGCTAAAGTTGTGGGCCCATGTGGGAATTTTGGTGAACAATTTCTGTACTCTTCTCTAAAAAAAAAACTATCTTACTTTGAGTGGGACCTACTCATATTGGCTAATCATTGGGGGAGTTTTGGCTTAAAGTATAGTTAGCTAAAAAAATTTATGTAGCACTCTAGGTAAATTTTCATTTTGCTCTACCATTGGAGTTGTTCTAAGCTGTAGTTTTTTCTTTTTAAGCTGTACCTTGAGTCCTTGACAAGCTAGATTGATTACTCTGCTTATATAAGAAGCCGTCGCTACCAACAAGGTCTTGGATCTCATCTCTCTCCATTTGAAGAAGGTGTTTTATGGGATTATGCAGGAAGATGAGGAAATTGCTATAAGATTAATATACAGAAAAAGTGCTAAGTAATGAGAACGATAGCCGGCCAACAGGCGAAAAATGTTGTTGTCTTTCTCGATGCTCCTCAATTGCTAGGCTCAATCTGTATTAGATTGCAACTCAAATAGGCTGAACTGATTGACTCATTAACAAGTTGACTTGCTATTGGCCTGACCTAGTATTGTTGGGTGCCCACCAGCCCAATAACTAGGAATAGTGACAAGTAACTTCACTTGAAGTAGGTTCCACCATGATCCGTTTTTGACATTTGGATATCTATAATTTTCGCTAAAAACTTAGTTATTGAGCCTTCAATTTCTAGAAATGGAGGGAGCACACCTCACAAAAAAGGATGGTATTTTATGTACAACATTGATAGCTTGTTCAAATTATGTTATCATACTAATATTTAGTTGCTACTAGGAGTATGACTTTATAGGAGTATTGCAGTACAGCAATACTCCATACTTCTATATTTTGTTGCCTGTTAGTTAACAGCAAAGATGACAATTGCTATCTAGAAAACTTAGATGATTAAGAAGCTCCTTGATATTGCTAAAGGAAAAATGCAACAAGCCTAAGTAAAAGCTGGCTAACTTTCTGATGTTGCATTTAGCTCCAAAAATACTATTATTTTGTATGCCATTGCTGGATTATACTTGCATAAAATTAGTATCACATTTCTGAGCCATCTGGTGGATCTATTATCAGGCAATAGACCTTCAGGAGGTGGAAAGCCACTACATTGGACATCTTGCCTCAAAATAGCGGAAGACTTGGCTACCGGTCTTCATTACATCCATCAAAACTTTGAACTAGTTCATGGGAACCTGAAATCCTCAAATGTTCTCCTTGGATCAGACTTTGAGTCTTGCCTAACAGATTATGGACTTCAATCATTCAGAAATCCAGAATCCGCAGAAGAACCTAGTGCTGCATCCCTCTTTTACAGAGCTCCTGAATGCCGAGACAACAGAAGATTACCGACCCAAAAAGCTGATGTTTACAGCTTTGGAGTCCTATTACTAGAACTAATGACAGGTAAAACTCCATTTCAAGACCTTGTTCAAGAGCATGGGTCCGACATTCCTAAATGGGTAAGGTCCGTTAGAGAAGAGGAGACCGAGTCTGGGGAAGGGAGTTCTGGAAATGAGACCTCCGAAGAGAAATTGAGTGCACTTTTAAATATTGCAATGGGATGTGTTGCTGTTTCTCCTGAAAATAGACCTCTAATGAAAGAGGTTTTGAGGATGATACGAGAGACGAGGGCCGAAGCACATATATCATCTAATAATAGCAGTGATCATTCACCCGGAAGATGGTCTGACACAGTTCAGAGTTTGCCAAGGGAAGAACATCTCAGCATTTGAGAATCTGATCAATTTTGTGCCACAAAATTGTTCATTTTTTTAAAGTCATATTCTTCAATTAGGCGTGGTAGTGTTTTTGGATGTAAAGCTTTCTTTTGGTTATCTGTAGTTATTTCTCCTTTATTTTTTCTTCTCTTTTTTTAGTATAGCTACTTGGTGATAATGCTTGATTAATTGATGCTATATCAGTATCTTGCTCCATTTTATGTGAAGCATTACGTTTCTTCATAGTTCCTGACATTTATGTATTAGACGGTGATCTCAATTTTCTGTAGCATTTTATGTAATTTGAAACAGTGGTGAAGCTTTTGACACCTTCGAGACACAAATATACGCATTTACTATATTTTCTCATGAAGGCTAAGTTCTCCTCACTTTATTTTCACTTAATCAACTAGGAACTAGTTATTAGGTCCAGGTTATGTCTCAGGTAAGAAAAAATTTTATTTATTAATATAATACTTTATGATAATAACACTAAATACAACTTAACTTAGTGGTTAAAACTTTAGTATATGTACTTGAGGTCTCGGTATCAAACTCTATACTATGCAATTTCTTAATTTTTTTTATTGTATATGGATTACATGAACTAAAACTCCCTAGGGAGAGCACCACGTGGCACAGTTTCTTGTTTTCGCACGCCTTTTAATATATTTGTATAGATAATACTTTTTTTTTGACATAAAAAAAGTGTACAATAAACTACAACAAATCAACTAGCGAAAGGGAAGTGCAGCAAAATTTTGCTATGTCATGTTACCTTCTGTAGCCTACACCATTGGAGGGTGTTGCCCAACGATCGAATATCCATAATCAGATGCGTGACAAAAATATCCCTAAGATAGGGGGATTGAAGAAGATGAATAAGTTGTACTGAGTCTGTTAAGAGCAGGATCCGATCAAACGAGCGAGACTTTGCCCATGATAGGGCCATGTGGCAGGCTTGTGCTTCTGTCTGGAGGGCAGAACTAGCAAAGACCTTCCTACCTTGCATGCATTGACCTGGTACGATTGTGCCTGGAGCAGAGCCGTGGGAAGCAACCCAAGCACACGCTCCGCTGTGACTACTAGCATGCCACGATCCATCAATGCGAAATATGAGTTGAGGTTGTGCCGTTGAGAGGCGACCAATGTCAATCAGGAAGAAACCCGAAGGGATATCATCATTCGTGGGCAAAGTGGCCTTAACCATAGTAGCTTGGCCGAAAACACTTGATGTTGTTTCATAACAAGATCCACTTGAAGGTGCATACCTTCCAAAGAGGCGCGGCTTTGGCGGAACACCTGATGACTCCTTGTAAACCAGATAGCCCATGAAATCCCTAGAAACTGAACCAAAGTGGGGCTATGCAGAAATTCTTTGTCCAAAAAATCTAGCACGTGATGCATGACCCAATCTCAGAAATGGAGGTGAGGGTCAGAGTTAAGGTTGGCAGTTCCCAGGCGAGTATCCCAAGCCTCATACACTAAAGGACACATCCGAAAGAGGTGATTCAACAATTCTACCTCGTATAACCAGATGGGACAAATGTCATTGTCCCCAAGTCCTCTTCTGAAGAGGTTATCTTTGATCATTATACTGTTGTGTCATAGCTTCCAAAGAAAGATTTTCCATTTTGGCATGATGTACAAACTCCAAATAGTGCAGAAGAAACGCAACAGTAAGGGAGGTGTCATGCTGTAGATTTTGTTTTACTGTTGTTGTAAGAGAAAGGCTTATCCAATCTTAGTAGAGTAGGCTCTTAATTGGTCAGCGGCCAGTACAACGCATCCGGGGGCTGCACATGAGCAGGGAGTTCCAGAGCAAGGATCCGGCCGGCAATAGCCGGCGTGAAGTATTTGTGAACCTTAAGAGAATTCCATTGACCAGTGTTTGGTACAATAAAGTCGCTAACCCTTAACCTTGTTGCCATGTGTAGTGGGATGTCATCCCTGAGAAGCGGCTGATGATCAGGAAGCCAGTTCCCTTTAAGGATCCCAATGTTATGACCAGTGCCAACTTTCCAGTCACAGGTTTGGCATAGAGGGATATCCGCTCGTTGCATTCCCCTTACACCCCAAGAACGACAACCACTACTACAAAAAAGGCCTAGAAAACCGGTTAAAAACTACCTAGGAAATCGGACTATAACACGTCTCCATCTCACAGGTGTCCTAGGCTAGGAGACCGGTTATGATGCTAATTTCTTTGTTTGTTTGGGAGACCTGTAGACAACTAGAACCAGTCTCTTAGGTAAGCATACATATCATATGTAAAGAGGTTAGGAGACCAGTTAACATTAAAAAACAGTCTCCTTACCTTATCCTTTGAAACCAGTTATTGAACACAACCGGTTTCTTAGGTTTATAATAGAATATTTTTAAATTTAGAGTAAATTACAATATATGTTATGTAGTGCTAAACTCGTAAATCAATACTACTATCCCCAACAGTAGGTTCTAAACTAGGAGACTTGTGCAACAACGCATGGACTCAAACCCCGAACCTGAGCTCCGCCTTGAAACCTGCAAAAAGGGACCCACCCAGGAGGTTTAGGTGGTATTTTCCCCTCCGAAGCTTAAGTCGGGTATCAAGGATATGAAGGAACTTTTTGTAACACCCCGTAATTTTAACCCTTTATTTTTGGTGTTTGTTTATTTTAAAATGGTATTTTCCTTTTCATAAAATAAATAATTTATTTATTTGAATTACTTTGGAACATGTTATGAAAATGTGTATATATATTTATATGTGGTGATATATTTATATATATTTGTTTTAAGTTGTTAGTTATTATTTTAAGTTGTTATATTAGTTTCGTTATTTATTTGGGCGTTTAGGATCCCGTTTTATCGCGTAGCATTTTTGTAACGTTGTTGGACCGACTTAGGTGATGAAATGTTGCATTGCTTGTGGCGTGTCATGCTAGCCGAAAATTAGCAATTATGTTGTAGAGGATGAAGAGTTTTGGTGCGTGCTTATGAAGCTAACCTTTGAGTCTCTTGTAACTCCCTATTTAATTCCCCACTAATCCACCTTCATAATCACCTTTAAACCTTTGCTTTATAAGGTTATTAATCAGATGAGGCTGCTGCATTGTAACCCCCATTCTCGTCCAACCATTAGAGAGGAAGAGAAAGAGTTCTTCTCTCTTCTCGGTTTTCGTCCATTTCTGCATACCCATTTTCTTTGCATCATATCTCCTTCGTTTCTTATCCGAATTGAGTGTGTCAGTAGTCAAAATCTATGTACTCGGAAAGATATTTCTCGTGGTATAATTTGTTTTTGAAGAAAGGGGAAGACGCGACTGCAGTTTTCGTTTCAATCAGACGAGTCACCTGGTTTTGTTCCCTGTCGCACCTTCACGAAAATAACCGTATCCAGAGATCTAACCGTTTGATCATGTTCACATTTGGACAGAATGTTTATTACATCTTGTTATTTACTTTGACCGGAGAGATTTGGAAACCGAGCTTTTGATCACCGGAAATCATGATCGGAGCAGAGCAGTGCAAAATAAGAGTTTCAACATTCAAGAAAAAGGTAACTAGCGTTATTCTAGTTCGATAGAGAATAGATTGTGAGCTTAGGTTGTTAGAATCGCTTTAGAGAACATAGTATCATGCTAGGTGGAACTTAGAGGATTTTATGATTGAAGTTACATGTAGTTTCATGGTTGTTGGTGTTGTTTTCATACCTTGGATTGCTACTATAATCATCTTGTTAAGTTTTGTTGATTAGTTGTATCACTAGGGGAAAAAAACAGAAGGGCTGCACAAGAAGGGCTGCACTTTTGATAAAAGCGCAGCCCTATGGTTGAAGGGCTGCACTTTTTTGAAAAAGCGCAGCCCTACAAATAAGAAGGGCTGCGCTTTTTCAAACAAGCGCAGCCCTTCCCACGGTGCAGGGCTGCGCTTTTTAAAAGGCGCAGCCCTTCTCAAGGTAGGGCTGCGCTTTTTTAAAACTAGCGCAGCCCTATTAGCTGCTATTTTTTTTGTTTCGATAACTCCTATGCATGCGCGCCTTATACTCCTTCATTCCCACTTTCCCTCTTTCACTTCTTACCCCAAATTGTGCGAAAATAACGAGCGAGCACCCCCTTCTCTTCGAGTGTTGCACCACCACCACCACCACTACTACTGCCCTAATTCGAGTGCACCACAAGCACCACCACAAGCACCACAAGCAACACTTTGCTCCACCACTACGAGCGAGCGCATTTTACTTTTGCGCACCGCCACATTTGCGCACCACCACATTCCGCACCACCACCTTGCGCAGCACCCCCCACATTGTGCCCACCACCTTGCGCACCACCACCTTGCGCAGCACCCCCCTTCTCAGTTTCTTCTCTTTTCTTCTCTTCTCTTCTCTTTTCTTCTCTTCTCCACCATTTGAGTGGTTAATTAGGTATGGATTAATTTTATTTTAAGTTACTTTTTTTTTGTTAATTGAATTAAATTGTTAATGTGCAATGTGGGTTTTTCAATTGTAGGAAGAAGAGGCTAAGGAAGGCAAGTAAAGTTCCAAGTATCTCTTTTCTCTTCATTGCTCGTCGTTGGTGTTAAGAGGTAACTACTTTAACATGTAGACAAAGTTGATAATTTATTGATGTATATATGTATTTTTTATAATGTATATATATTATTTGTTGATATGAGATTGTATGAAAACGCAATGTGATTTAGCTATATATGAAATCTACAGTTGTTTGAATCATCATCATATATGCCTAGATACCCGTTCAAGACTTACTCATTAGGAGTAAGTCTTGAATAGTCCCCGGTTTGGGACTGTTCTGGACGTTTGATCTCACTTAGGTGGTGAATGTGTGTCTTCTTTTCAATTCTGAGGAAAATCTTGGCTTATCGTTTCGCTACATTGTTCTCTGGGTACATATGTAGATAAGCAATTATCTACATTGTGTACTTGGAGAACTGTAGGGAAATTGCTGCGGATTTTCCTTAGAATTGAAAAGTTGGCATATATTCACTAGTGAGATTAGACGTCCAAGGATGGGTTAGGTTGGAGTGATAAGGACCTTTGACTGCATGCATACAATTGAACATGTGACTATCTTAGCTTGTTGTATACGTGTGTGATTTGAATATGTGAGTGTGTGTACTTTACTAATGATTGATGCATTATAATGAATGTTGTGTTTAATTATTAGAGGTGGTCTTCTTGAATAAGATGGATCGTACTTGGATGTATGGTAGTCGTGAATCGATTGAGTTTGTGAATGGGGTCTGGAATTCTGTAGAAGTGCATTAGAATATCAAACATCCTCTGGAGCAGTCGACTTTTATTGTCCTTGTTTGGATTGTAGAAATGTGAGCAAGGTTAGTAGTATACATGTGGTTAGGGAGCATGTCTTGCGCCGTGGGTTTAGGCCTCAATACCACGTATGGATTTGGCATGGTGAGCAGGGGAGGTATATGGGAAGCTCTGGAGTAAAGAATGATGTATGTGAAGAAAAAAAGAAGGATGATGATGAGTTAGGGGATGAGAATTTGGATGATGAATTTGGAGATGATGATAGGGATCGGGTAGACGAGATGATACACGAGGTTGAAGATCAGTCGTGTAGACGACCTCGTATTTTTGAGTCTATGTCTCAGGCTGCTGAAAAGCCGTTGTATCCAGGTTGTACAAAGTACACCAAACTTTCCGCGGTGGTAACACTGTTCAACATTAAGTCGAACGCTGGTTGGACGGACTCTAGTTTCACATCGTTGTTGGAAGTTTTAGCTGAGATGCTCCCTGATGGAAATGAACTGCCAAAGTCGTACTATTATGCGAAGAAGCTGATGTGTCCTTTGGGTTTAGAGTACGAGCGGATACATGCTTGTCCTAACGATTGTGTGCTTTATCGTAATGAGTATGAGCATTTACATGAGTGTCCACGTTGTGGATTGTCGAGGTACAAGCGTGAAGGAGCTGGAGGTAGTGAAGGACCACCAGCCAAGGTGTTGTGGTATCTACCCATAATACCTAGATTTAAGCGCATGTTCTCAATTAAAGGAGATGCGAAGAATTTGAGGTGGCATGCAGATCGTAGGAAGAAAGACGGTTTGCTCAAGCATCCGGCTGATTCGCCTGAGTGGAAAACTATCGACAGGGTGCATAAGTCATTTGGTAATGAGGATAGGAATCTGAGGCTTGGATTATGTACGGATGTCATGAACCCTTGGATTATGTAAGTCATTAAGTAGTATTCAATCCAACTAACAATAACTTCCATAATATGCAAGTTTTATTTTTATCAATATGAATTCTCAGGCTATTATACAATGATTTGAGGCAATCTAGTCAGCCAATCTTTGGTTGGTTATGTCCAAGCTTTGTACGAGATAACAGTTGCTTACAAAACGAAAAGGAGGTGAAAGCATATCTCAAGGATTCTTTGAACGCATGTTCTCGTAGTGGATATAAGATCATTCTTCTTCCTTACATTGAATCGTATGCTTCTTAAACTCACTTTTTAATTAATTAAATTGACCTATTAGTTGTTCTACGATAAGAATAACATTTTAATTTATTGTTGTAGGAACCATTGGACACTAATTGCAATATGTGTGTCACGTAACGAAGTCTACCACTTTGATTCTTTGCGTAAAGGAACAATGCGGTCCTTACTAGTCAAATCATTGTTAAATAGGTAGCCTAATCGAAACTCTATGCACACTTAGCTTATTAAATATTAAATGTACATCTAATCTTATAATAATCTATTGATGTAGTGTGATGAAAAAGCTTACTGCATCTGGACTTCGACAACCAAAACCTCCTGTTTGGTATTTCGTTGAGGTAACATGAGTAATTTTTTGCATCCTTTTATAGAAACACATAATACACATCTAACATGTCATTTATTGCATCTTTGGTGAATTTTAGTGTCCGGTACAAGAAGGTGGACTTGCGTGTGGGTATTACGTCTTGAGGTTCATGCTCGATATCGTCAACTATTGCAAAGATGTTGGTGATCTTCGAATGGTATGTAACTTTTAGGTTTCCAATTGTTGTTTGTTGCATTTCCGGCCTATTTTGGCCTTTTCGCTCCCAAAATGTAGTTATGAAGTGATTTAACCTCAAATTCTCTTTGAACATGATTATATGAGGCATATTATAACTAGTATGTAGATTCTTAGGCTTGCATATGTTGTTGGTTGCATTTCGGGAACAAAAAAGCCATTTCCGGCCTATTTTGGCCTTTTCGCTCCCAAAATGTACTTATGAAGTGATTTAACCCCAAATTCTGTTTGAACATGATTATATGAGGCATAATATAGCTAGTATGTGGATTCTTAGGCTTGCATTTGTTGTTGGTTACATTTTGTGAACAAAAAGGCCATTTCCGGCCTATTTTGGCCTATTTTGGCCTTTTCGCTCTCAAAATGTACTTATGAAGTGATTTAACCCCAAATTCTCTTTGAACATGATTATATGAGGCATAATATAACTAGTATGTAGATTCTTAGGCTTGCATTTGTTGTTGGTTGCATTTTGGGAACGAAAAGGCCAATTCCGGCCTATTTTGGCCTTTTCGCTCCCAAAATGTACTTATGGAGTGATTTAACCCCAAATTCTCTTTGAACATGATTATATGAGGCATAATATAACTAGTATGTAGATTCTTAGGCTTGCATATGTTGTTGGTTGCATTTCGGGAACGAAAAAGCCATTTCCTGCCTATTTTGGCCTATTTTGGCCTTTTCGCTCCCAAAATGTACTTATGAAGTGATTTAACCCCAAATTCTGTTTGAACATGATTATATGAGGCATAATATAACTATTATGTAGATTCTCAAGCTTGCATTTGTTGTTGGTTGCATTTTGGGAACGAAAAGGCCATTTCCGGCCTATTTTGGCCTTTTCGCTCCCAAAATGTACTTATTAAGTCATTTAACCCAAAATTTTCTTTGAACATGATTATATGAGATATATTATAACTAGTGTGTAGAATTTTAGGCTTGCATTTGATTTTGATTGAATTTCGGGAAGGTATATGTCATTTTTAGAAGTACTAACTACGGTAAAATGATGAATTCTTATATGTGTGTTTATTCCTTGGTTGTTTTGCAAGTGAAAGGCGTGTCGCGTACCTAACAAAAATAACCTAACTATTTCTCCTAACTAATGTAGTCGGGCAAGTAAGGGTCGAATCCCAAGAGACTAACTGATTCAAAGTAGATAAATTGACTCTAATTAATACTAAGCAAGTAATCCAATTAAGTGGTGATGGACTAATCTAAATAACTAAAGCAAATGAAATTACCAAGAGTGTATCAAAGACTAAAGACATCTAGGTTTAAGTATCCCCACTAACACGAATTAATGCCACAAACAATCCCTTTTCCCTTAATTAACTAATAAATAACTCATAGAATAGACGCGCCCTAATAATACTAAGGATTTCTTTCGATCAATCAATAGCTTCCCTAACAATGCAATCATGCCTATTTTCATGGAGTCATGCAAATTAAGGACTTTAGACATAACATCCTAACATCCTAATAAATTCTATCAACTACTTTCGTGATGATTCACTTTATCTTAAATTAGGGTTCTAGATTCGATTAAGACTCAACTTTCGTTGCAAAACTAATCACATTCAATATATACTATTTCTAGTCATAAATTGATAATTAAAACCAACCCTAAAATAAATGAATCATAAATTAATTAAAGTTTGGAAATTGGGAATTAAACAAGCATCAATTCATGTTAGGGTTCAACCTAACCCTAGAATAGAAAACTACTCACACATGATGATTAAATAAACAAAATAAATATTAAAAGAAAGCATGATTAACAATAATAATAAATAGAATAGAGAAGAGAAAATAATACTTGAATTAATTGATGAAATTGCAAACTTGAATGTCGAAAACAAAGACTTGAGGAAAAAATGGAGAAGGCGTGATAACGTGAAGCGTCCAAGAGGAAGAAGTAAAAAACCAATCTCACGTGATTTCTCTCTCCAAAAATCCCCAAAAATCAATCTTTTTTCCTTAATACTCGTGGCCCTACCCTAATTACAAGATAAGGAAGATCTAATTAAATCATTAAGAGTCCGAAATCGTGCAGTCCGCGTGCGTAGGAATTTTCAGCAAAACTGGGCCAACTTGCAAGGCCCATATCTCTTAGAATATAACTCGCCTTGGGCCGTGCAGCCTATCGTTGGAAAGCTCTTCAACCCACTTTCCAATGCCTTTCGAATCAGCCCAATATCAGCATCGAGTCAGAAGTTATCGATAAAAGAGTGAGCATGACTCAATTTCCGCAATTATATCAATGAATTTCAACTCCAATTGAGCTCCAATTTGCACTCAAATACATCCAAAATGATCCTTATCAATGTAGCTTGCCTCCATTTGATCCTAAGTACTCAAGCTTGCCCAATAATGCTCCAATTATGTTCCTGATATCTGAAATTCATCAAGCAATACCAAAAACGCACAAGAGGAGTAATATTTCGCAAATTAAGTAAAAGTGTGCAATTATGAACTAAAATACACCTAAATGTTCCTAGAATGCAACCTAAATGCAACTAAAACCTATATAAAAATATGACACATCAAACTCCCCCAAGCTAAACCATTGCTTGTCCTCAAGCAATTAGACATAGACATTGGAAAAGCAAGACAACCTACAATATGAGACTACGATAGGGCCAAGCACACAACCGAAAACACAAGAGATACAATTACTACACGAACCAAGCATCGAAACATTCTCAAGCAAAGCCGCATAGCACGTCATGTAATGCAATCAACTCTCCTAGCATACCACATACCATCTCCCCCAAGCTAGACTTAACCAAACCTGAGAGACCTCGCTTTAGTCATGTGCACTCGTACTCTCATGTGTTTATGGCATAATCAATGTCACTCAACCTAAACCATGTCAACTCAAATGAAGCATTTACTCTTTAACTTTGACTATCGACTCAC
The DNA here is from genome assembly GCF_026745355.1 of Beta vulgaris subsp. vulgaris. NCBI lineage: Eukaryota > Viridiplantae > Streptophyta > Magnoliopsida > Caryophyllales > Amaranthaceae > Beta > Beta vulgaris. The sequence continues at coordinate 23,295,851 of NC_079210.1, read as the reverse complement.
TTTCCACTCGAAATTATAATGCAAAATGATCATGAGGACTTTCAAGGGTTGTAACGGGGCTGAGGTTATGGGTAGGAGATATATTTGGAAATGTGGTGTTAAAAGCCAACTAATGGAGAAAACAACATTTAAACGTCTATGGTCATTAGATGCAAACGTCACAAAAACTTCTATTAGAAGTTCAACATCACATTCCATTAAATCAACATAGTACCCATCTTTATCAACTCCAACCAATTTCATTGACCTTTTATTCGATCCTTTCATCTTTTTCATTTTTTTAGAATCATTTTTCACAACTTCTTCATCATTCTTTTCATTTTGCACTTGCACAATATTTCAAGCAATTTTCTTTCAACATATTTCCTTCCAATAATTACCACAAAACCACAAACTCAACCTCAAAACATAAACTTTAATGCTACTCCACTTAGCAAGGCTTAGGTAGAGAAATCATAAAAGGCTTAAGGCTTGTAATTAGGTATAGTTCATTAAATAGCATAAGGTCAGGAAGCTCAGCGGGCTGAGAAAGGACAATATATGTGAAAAGAATATCTCGGAAGTTCAGAACACTAAGAAAGAACGCCTCAATCATATCCAAATGCTTATAAGTCAAGTATCAAAGAGTGCCAAGTCAAAGTCAAAATCCATGCAACAAATGAGGAACTAATCACACATGAAAGAACATAACTGACATAGATATATCAGTTTATAGGCACAAAAGCTCACGTGGGTTAAGGTGTCTAAACAGTAAGGTTAAATTAAGCCAGAGAAAGATCAACTAATCTTACCACAAGCAATCAATCGCGATACAATCATGCTATGAAGAATCATGAACGAGATGAATTACGCTTAAGAGTGTAGTAAGGATATCAACAAGGTTCTCGAATGGTGCTAGCAATAGTCTCATAGATGCAACTAAGATGAGATGAAACCTAATATGTAATGCAGCTAAGAAAGCAGTACAATATTTTTCGTTACACGTAAACTCCCACTCCTAGTAAGTGGTACAAACCGTGCAACATCCTATGAAAGCAAGAAAACCTACACTAGAAAGCGATAAAAGATAGAATATACCTCCCCCACGCTAAAATTTCGCAATGTCCACAGTGCAACAGATATGACACAAAAGAAAGGGGAGAGGTACTCACAAGATCTCACTGAGGAGGAAGAGATGGAGGATGGGGGAACCCTCCAGATTGCATCCAAGTGCTAAAATTCTCCAAGAGCTTAATCATATCCTTCGACTCGTTGACTCTTCGAAGTAGGACCGTTTTGTTCATAGGAACGGATTTGGCTTTAGAAGTAGACTTTGTAGGCACGTTCTTTTGTCAAGCATTTAGAGTGCGTGTCATTAAAATATAAATAAGGCACTATCCAGTTTCACGCACAATGAATAAAATAGTCCACACAATTTTGTTAATCCAAACCAAAATACTAGAACAACTCAGTCACAAATACTTCGCGAAAGCACGCAATATGTCCTCCAAATAGTCCAGCAATCAAATAAAACTCCAAATTAGTTAGTGTCAAATTCCGGTTAATAAGTCGAATTGAGGGCAGCGAATCCAAGCCAAGAAAACCACAAACCATCGAATTCGCAGCGGAATAGGAACGAAAATCGTCAAGTGCCGTGTCAAAATTGATTAAATTCGCAGCAAGTCATTCGTGAGATTCGTGGAAGTGGCGAGTCAATATATTGATGAAAACCATGGCAGACTCGCAACAATTATTCAAGAAGCCAGTGCAAGAGACCATTGAAGAATAGCGAATTTAATCACGAATTACCGCAATTACAGCCAAACAATGATGAAAACGGAACCCAGTAGTTAAGTTTCGACCAAGAACAGGAGGGAATTTCACCACCGATTTCAGATCTTTTCGAGTTCAATGAAACAAGAAACGGAGGAGGGATTCGCACTCCATTGGTGTTGTCGTGTCGCTGCTGCGGTAGGGGTCGACTGTAGGCCTTGTTTTTTTTTTTTTCGGTTTGTTTTGTGGCGATGGATTTCGTGGGTCACAGCACAAAATTGCGAGGCTTGGCAGTAAGCTTCAATGGAGGACGAATCCCACCGGTCGGTTGGTCTTTTTTTTTTTTCGTCGCTGGTAGGGATGAATTGCAGAAGGGATTGCGGTGTAGAGATTTTTTTTTTTCTTTCGGTGTTTTGTTCGATGGGCTGGGTGTAAAGCACCAAGGATCGCGATGGGTTGGCAGTTTGGGGGGCTAAACTGCGATGGGTGTGCAGTGCTTTTTTTTTTTTAATGGACTTCGTGGAGGACATAAGGGATTGCAGGAGGGTGGCGGTAGGGGGTGACGAATTGCGGCCCCTTCGCAATACACACTGATCTGTGGGATGTTCTCAGCTCTCTTTTTTTTTTCACTTGTACAAAAACACACCAAAAAATAAAAATTAGGAGTATTAAACTCTAAAAAGAAAAATAAGATGCTAAGTTTCTAAATTCTATACCTAATACTTAAACTAACTAATCATATAATACAACTACAATATTAAACTAACTAAGAAAAGAAACTAAGAAACCTCTAAAAAAATGAAAATAAAAATCGAATAAGTAATAGGGAAAAAAAAATGAAAGAGAAGACTTGGGTTGCCTCCCAAGAAGCGCTAGTTTAAGGTCATCTAGCTTGACCACCTTTTCACATCACTCTGAATAAGGGTCGGAAAGTGTGTAAACCGCCTTCCCTTCAATAGGTTCACCTTCTCGATAGTGCTTAAGACGTTGTCCATTTATCTTAAATGAGCCAGTTGCTTCACTCCAAATCTCAACCGAGCCATACGGAAAAACCTGAAGGATTTTAAAAGGACTAGACCATCTTGAGCGAAGTTTGCCAGGAAATAGCTTCAATCGAGAATTGAACAGTAAAACCAACTCTCCTACATGAAATTCTCGCCGCATGATATGCTTGTCAGGCCACCTTTTCCTTCGTTCTTTGTACAACCTTGAGTTTTCATTAGCTTTTAACTCTACCTTAGGAAGCATAGTACTCTCCTTAGATTCTTCGTGTGTCAACACCTCCTTGATAGGCTCAATACTAGGTAATGAATGTAGTTCCTCTAAGAGCCTCTTGGACTCCAAAGTTTCCCAATCCTCTTCATCAACACTTCCCATGAGGACAGTTTGCGAGGAATCATCAAGTTGTAGACTAGCAGCTTTTACCTCAATCGTCTCATCTAGTGCATCCACTCTATAGATAGTCTCTCCCATAGAGGGAGCTTCCATGGGGTTCGTGAGATTGTACTCCATCTTCTCAGTACCCACTTCAAAGGTAATCTTTCCATTCTTCATGTCAATGATGGCTCCAGCAGTGGCCAGGAAGGGTCTCCCAAGAATGATAGGGACCTGCGCATCTTCCTCCATCTCCATTACTACAAAGTCACATGGAATGAAAAACTTCCCAACACGGAGGGGAACATCTTCAAGGATACCAAGTGGATACTTTACAGTTCTATCTGCTAAATGTAGGGAAATACGTGTGGGTTTTGGTTCACCCATTTGAAGCTTCTTGCAAAATGACAAAGGCATCAGACTAACACTTGCCCCAAGATCACAAAGTGCCTTTTTTATTTCAATATCTCCAAGCTTCACAGGAATAGAGTAGCTACCCGGATCTCCTAGCTTCTTGGGAAGCTTATTATGCAATATAGCACTACATTCAGCTGTAAGTGAAACAGTTGCATTCTCCTCGATCTTTCACTTGTTTGAGAGCATGTCTTTTAGAAATTTTGCATAAGAGGGCATCTCAGAGATAGCTTCCAAGAATGGTATGTTTATGTGCAGCTTCTTCAGTATATCAAGGAACTTCCCATATTTCTTCTCTAATTTTGCACGGGCCAATCTTTGTGGGAATGGAACTGGTGGCGTGTATGGTCGAATAGGGGGAGGAGTAGGTTCCTTCTTCTCTTCTTCGACAATCTCGTTCTCTACCACTTTCTCAGTTTAAACCATCTCTTCCATAGTTCTTTTTGATGGCTCCTTCAAAGGATGATCTTGTAGCTCTTTTCCGTTCCTCAAAATCACAACATTGATATGACCCTTAGATGGTTGTTCACTATTACCTGGAAAATGACCTGGAGTTTTTGATAATTGGCCCACCTGATGTGCAAGCTGGCTTATTTGACTTTCCAAGAGCTTATTTTGAGCTTGAATTTGTTGAATTGCGTTATCAGTCTTCTCATTTTGCTTACCTTGTTGGGCCATGAAGTTAGTTTGTTGGGCTAAAAGGTTCTCCATCATAATCTCCAAGTTGCTCTTCTGTTGAATTGAAGGAGGTTGCTGATTAACACCTTGATTGACATGAGGATTGAATGGTGCTCTAGCTTGAAAACCTGGTGGTGCATTAAAGTTGTTGCGAGGTGGAGGAGATGGATTGAGTTGTGCTTGAGTGTTCTTGTATGAGAATGCAGGATTGTGCTTCCATCCCTCATTGTATGTGTTAGAATAAGGATCATATGGCTGCTTTGGATTGGAATTATAAAGAGCATTGGCTTGCTCAATTGTCATCCCATCATTGTTGATTTGACATTCAGTAGCAGCATGTCCTTGTACTCCACACATCTGACATGAGACCATCATAGATGAACCAGCTTGGAGTCGATCAAACTTGTGAGATAGTGCCTGCACAGTATTAGTCAAAGTGGTTAGTGCATCAACATCATATTTACCTCCCTTCTTAGCACGATTGCGACCATTTGGATGGTATTGTCATTGGCCGCCATCTTCTCAATCAACTCCTTTGCTTCCGCTGGGTTCTTAGTCATAAGGGAACCGCCTGAAGCAGCATCAATGTAGATTCGAAACTCATGTGTCAAACCATTGTAGAAAGTCTGTATCAACATCCATTCAGGAATCCCGTGATGAGGACATTGTCTTTGCAAACGTAGAAACCTTCTCCATGCTTCATACAATGATTCGTCGTCATGTTGCTCAAAGGTTGCTAACTCGTTCCTCAGCTTCGCAGTCTTTTCTTGCCCGAAAAACTTCACCAAGAATGCTTTGGCAAGTTTTCCCCATGTATCAAACATTCCGACACCTTCATCTCTCAACCACTCTTTTGCCCTATCTCGAAGAGACAAAGGAAAAAGGCGTAGTCGAATAGCATCCTCACTCACGTTGTTGATTTTCACTGTGTCGCATTTCTCCAAGAAACTAGCAATGTGACTCACAGGGCATTCATTGGGTAACCCTACAAATGAATCGTTGGAGATGAACTGGATAAATTGAGGCTTAAGTTCAAAATTTGCAGCATTGATGGCAAGTCGAACAATGCTCGATAATGCACCAGTTGTAGTATCTGGTACACCATACTCCCAAAGATCTAGAGGAATCAAATTCTGTGTCCCCATTGCTTGATTCTTATTCTTAAGTCGTCTCTTTGTACTTCTTTGCTTGCGTGCAGTGGCTTCGATTTCAAGATCTAGAGGAATCAAATTCTGTGGACCTTTACGTCGAGTTTGCATGCAACAAAGAAAGAACTAAAAACAAAAGATCAAATAAACAAGACATGATAGCCAAAGCAGCAAACTAAAAGAAAAACTTAGCAAAAATAAAATCAAGTATAACTAATTTAAATACCGTTAGTCCCCGGCAACGGCGCCAAAATTTGAAAGGCGTGTCGCGTACCTAACAAAATAACCTAACTATTCCTCCTCACTAATGTAGTCGGGAAAGTAAGGGTCGAATCCCAAGAGACTAACTGATTCAAAGTAGATAAATTGACTCTAATTAATACTAAGCAAGTAATCCAATTAAGTGGTGATGAACTAATCTAAATAACTAAAGCAAATGAAATTACCAAGAGTGTATCAAAGACTAAAGACATCTAGGTTTAAGTATCCCCACTAACGCGAATTAATGCCACAAACAATCCCTTTTCCCTTAATTAACTAATAAATAACTCATAGAATAGACGCGCCCTAATAATACTAAGGATTTCTTTCGATCAATCAATAGCTTCCCTAACAATGCAATCATGCCTATTTTCATGGAGTCATGCAAATTAAGGACTTTAGACATAGCATCCTAACATCCTAATAAATTCCATCAACTACTTTCGTGATGATTCACTTTATCTTAAATTAGGGTTCGAGATTCGATTAAGACTCAACTTTCGTTGCAAAACTAATCACATTCAATATATACTATTTCTAGTCATAAATTGATAATTAAAACCAACCCTAAAATAAATGAATCATAAATTAATTAAAGTTTGGGAATTGGGAATTAAACAAGCATCAATTCATGTTAGGGTTCAACCTAACCCTAGAATAGAAAACTACTCACACATGATGATTAAATAAACAAAATAAATATTAAAAGAAAGCATGATTAACAATAATAATAAATAGAATAGAGAAGAGAAAATAATACTTGAATTAATTGATGAAATTGCAAACTTGAATGTCGAAAACAAAGACTTGAGGAAAAAAATGGAGAACGGCGTGATAACGTGAAGCGTCCAAGAGGAAGAAGTAAAAACCAATCTCACGTGATTTCTCTCTCCAAAAATCCCCAAAAATCAATCTTTTTTCCTTAATACTCGTGGCCCTACCCTAATTACAAGATAAGGAAGATCTAATTAAATCATTAAGAGTCCGAAATCGTGCAGTCCGCGTGCGTAGGAATTTTCAGCAAAACTGGGCCAACTTGCAAGGCCCATATCTCTTAGAATATAACTCGCCTTGGGCCGTGCAGCCTATCGTTGGAAAGCTCTTCAACCCTACTTTCCAATGCCTTTCGAATCAGCCCAATATCAGCATCGAGTCAGAAGTTATCGATAAAAGAGTGAGCATGACTCAATTTCCGCAATTATATCAATGAATTTCAACTCCAATTGAGCTCCAATTTGCACTCAAATACATCCAAAATGATCCTTATCAATGTAGCTTGCCTCCATTTGATCCTAAGTACTCAAGCTTGCCCAATAATGCTCCAATTATGTTCTTGATATCTGAAATTCATCAAGCAATACCAAAAACGCACAAGAGGAGTAATATTTCGCAAATTAAGTAAAAGTGTGCAATTATGAACTAAAATACACCTAAATGTTCCTAGAATGCAACCTAAATGCAAATAAAACCTATATAAAAATATGACACATCAGCAAGGTTTATGCGAATTCCACACCACGTGTGAGGAACTTCACCAAAGAAGAAATTGATGAAGTTCGGGATAAGTTGGCGTCCCACATTACCGATGATTGCATAGGATGAGATTTTACTCGAATGTACTAGTTTCTATCAATCCTATGTACACTTTTAACATTATTTAAATCTATTTGAAGTCTTTTATTACCTTTCTCCACTTGTCATATATAATCGTATTATTGCAATTTGCATTTTTTTTTGTCCAAGGGGAGGTTTTTGGTGGGGGTGGGGTGGTGGGGGCTGCTGGGGTGGGGGCAGTGGGGGGTGGGGAAGTGGGTGGGAGCAGTGGGGTGGGGGTGGGGCTGCTGGGGTGGGGGTAGTTGGGGGGTGGGGGTAGTGGGGGTGGGGTGAGGGCTGGGAGGGGGGGGGCAGTGGGAGGTGGGGGTGAGGGCTGGGAGGGGGGGGGCAGTGGGGTGGGGCTGCTGCTGTGCAGTGTGCAGGCTGTGTGCACACGCAAAAAAAAATAAATTAAAAGGTAAAGGGTTGCGCTAGTTGGAACTAGCGCAGCCCTTCTATGAAGAAAGGGCTGCGCTAGTTCCAACTAGCGCAACCCTTCTTCTAAGAAGGGCTGCGCTAGTTGGAACTAGCGCATCCCTTTCTTCATAAAAGGGCAGCCCTTCTAAACTTAGAAGGGCTGTGCTTTACAACAGGCGCAGCCCTTCTAAGCTAAAAGGGCTGCGCATTTTACAAAAAAGCGCAGCCCTTCCTTTTGAAGGGTTGCGCTTTACTAGCGCAACCCTACTTGTATAGTGAAGGGCTGCTATGGAAAGGGCTGCTGTAAAAAAGCGCAGCCCTACATGCCATTTTCAGCGCAACCCTTCTTCTATTTTCCACTAGTGTATCCTTGTTGTTATTGTGGTTGAATTGATTCATTGGTTCACTTGGGTTATCTTTGGATTTTGAGAAGTTGTCGTTGTTGATGAGATTTAGCCTCATGTGAGGATGATTAGTGTTGTGTTAGGCATGTATGCTAAGTGTGTTAAAATAGGTTTTGGTTGATTTATTTGGATTGCGTCTTGGAATCTTAGTTGTCGTTGTTGTTATTGGTGAAGTATGGATATTTGTGGAAGTGCTTGGCGTGTGTGTCGATGTGTCATTGAGGTTGGAGTAGGCGTGGGTGGCTGGTGCTAGCCTCGAAGGAGTAGGCGTGGGTGGCTGGCTGTCGCGGCGCTCGATGCTCGTCGCACCTCGCGACGAGGGGTCTGCCTCTTGAGTTGTGCTGTTGCGTTTTTGTTTCCTTTTGGTCTACAGCTTGTGTACCTTTGCTTGAGTGGTCTTAGATATGTATACTAAGGGTGTTTGAGTATTGTTTGGTTGACTTAAGTGTTACATTAAGTGTAATACCCCTCATGATTGCTTTAAAGGGATTTAGCAGGCTACTCATTCCAACAAGATGCATCTTTCTTTTAGGGAGCTCATTTCCTTAGTTACTCCACAGTTAAGCGTGCTTGGCTGGGAGTAGTCCAGGGATGGGTGACCTCCTGGGAAGTTTCTCAGGGTGCGCGTGAGTGAGGACAAAATGCGCCGGAAGAACTTGTGTTGGTTATTGAGGACAGTTGTTGGCCCTGGATGCGCATTGGTGACGATATACTTGACTCCGTATGGGTCGGAGTGTTACAAATGGTATCAGAGCAACCCTGCGACCGCGTGTTGGGGCGACCCTAAGGTTGTCAGGCCGAATATTAAGAGTCCTCAAGCGCCTAGTGGGGGAGGATTCTGGGGCTGCATTGTCATATGGAATGACCCAGAGGTCGTTAGACCGAATATCTGGATTTCCGGCGATCAGTTTCCAGGCTGGGGTGACCCACAGGTCGTTGTGGCCGATATGTAGAGTCCTCAGCGCAACGAGGGCGTTGCTGTTCTCAAGTGGGGGTGTATGTAATACCCCTCATGATTGGTTTAAAGGGATTTAGCAGGCTACTCATTCCAACAAGATGCATCTTTCTTTTAGGGAGCTCATTTCCTTAGTTACTCCACAGTTAAGCGTGCTTGGTTGGGAGTAGTCCAGGGATGGGTGACCTCTTGGGAAGTTTCTCAGGGTGCGCGTGAGTGAGGACAAAATGCGCCGGAAGAACTTGTGTTCGTTATTGAGGACAGTTGTTGGCCCTGGATGCGCATTGGTGACGATATACTTGACTCCGTATGGGTCGGGGTGTTACATTAAGGGTATGTGCCCTATGTTGTTGGGTGGCCTATGGTTGTTTAGTTTGGAGTGTGTTGATGGCTTATGCTTTGTTGTATAAATAACGATTGAACCTGGTTGGTTAGTTAGATTTGATTTGCTTGTATACCTTGCTGTGTATACATTTGAATGTTGGATTAGATGAATTTTGCTTGTATACCTTATCGTGTATACAATTGAATGTTGGAATAGATGGATCTTGCGTATACCTTGTCGTGTATACATCGTATTTGGTTGAGTTGGATTGATCCTACGGACGGTATGGTCCTAGGAATTTGTATTTGATTGACCCTATGAACGGTATGGTTCTAGGAATTTGCGTTAGTTGATTTTAAGAACGGTATGGTTCTAGATATATGTGATCCTAAGAACGATATGGTTCTAGGAATTTGTGCGATGATCCTAAGGGCGGCATGGTCCTAGGAGTTTGTGTTTGATTATTCTAAGGGCGGTATGGTCCTAGAAATTTATGCTCGCTAACCTAAAGGCGGTATGGTCCTAGGCTTTGGTTACTAAACCGTGGGCGGTATGGTGCATTGGTTACTACGGGTGGTATGATCCGTAGATTATAGCTATTCGAAAAGGGCGGTATGGTTCCTCGAATATGCAACGTAGGCCTTGGGCGGTATAGTCCAATGAGTCTACTTACAGGCGGTATGGTCTGTTATGTTTGAGCTCGTGGACCGCATTTGTTGCATTTGTTTGCAACGTTGACCGCATTTGTTGCATGTTTGTCATTTGTACCTCGTAGTGAGTACGGTCGGTTGCTTATGATAATTTGTACCTCATAGTGAGTACGGTCGGTTGCTTATGAATATTGTACCTCGTACTGAGTATGGTATCTTGATAATGTGTTCTTTGATGTTGCTTCTAATTTCTTTTAAGTTAATTATCTGTTTCTATTTGAGCAGGGAGAACTGCTAGTTACTCCCCACTGATTGTGGAAGTTGTTGTATATTTTGCAGGTTATGTTGATGGGTTTCTCCTTTGGTTTGGGCTCGAGTTGAGTTGTGAGCATGAAAAAGCTAGGTGTTTTAGGCCTAGACTTTTAGTTAGTTGAAGAGTTAGTTTTCTCTTTTGTTATTACTCTAATTAGTTTAATTTATTCATACTATTTACTTACGTTGGTTTATCACTTAGTTATGTAATCGCATTTCTTGTAGTAGTGACATTCCCAGAAGACGATGTTTCCGCCATCGTCCTATTAATACTATTATTATTTCTTTCGTTTCCGCTTTGAAATTCTGGGGTGTTATAGTTGGTATCAGAGCAAAACGCTCCTAAACTCTGAAACATAGTTGCTAATAATTCTTTAGAATTATTAGTTAGCCATAGGATGTAAAATTGGTTTAGAATTAAGTTTAGTAGTTTCTCTATAATGAGAGTGTGATGGGTAGAGTAAGTAAAAGGAAGCCTTATGAGAATGTGGTGTGCTCTCATGCCTATGGAGCATATGTTATATGTATAATTACTTGTATTATTGGTGGAATTAGTCTACCAAGTTTGTTAATCTTATTTGCAGGACCTCTTACATGTATTTTATTTTCTCTTTTATCAGAGTGCGCAGCGAAAGCGAAGTAATTTATAGGCTTCTCCGTTTAGTTGTGTGTTTAATTTATTTTGTGTTTTGCAATTAAAGATAAACTTTAATTTTATTTTAGTATAGTCTTGTGTGCTGCATTGCATTTATTTTATTTGCTAGTTGCTTGATAGTATATGTTATTATGTGAGACAGTATATACTTTCTGTTTTTTTTTTTTTTTAAAAAAAAATTAAGTGTTGCTTTTTATGTGAGTACTATATATCTATTTTATTATTTACAAATTTTCTAGTTTGAGTTTGTATTCCAAATTATATTTTATATCTTTGAACTTAATATATTTCCTAACCATATTAGAGTTATTTTCTGACTTTCAAATTTTCCTATTGTTAATATGTTGATATACTTTTTTGAAAAACGTTTAATTTCAATTGTTTTATAATGGTTTGGTAAAAGAAAAGGGGTTTTGAAATTGTCTTTCAAGACATTCTTCAAATTTCTCTTACCGTCTTTGACCATATATATTTATAAAAAATTTTCTTTTAATATTTTTAGTTTTCATGCTAATCCTTGTTTAGCCTTTAATTATGGTTATAAGTTTTGTAGTCTTTGAAAATAAAAGTACTTTAATGAGTTGTCTTGGTGTTGGATTGAAATGTAGACACAAACTATTTTGTTTTAAAGGTTAGAATCCAATAACTTTTACTTTACTTACTTTTCTTATTAACATTATTTTTCAAACTCAAATGCGTGAAAGGATCTCGTTTACTACTTGTTGTTTCTTGTTTAAATATTTAGTGCTTTCTCATTTCATAGCAAATTTTGGTTGTTTTCATACTTCTTATTAAATTCTTTGGTTTTGACTGATCTGTTTTATATTCTTTGAAAACAAAATTTATATACTCAGTCTAAATTTTTAAACTTATTTGAGTTGATATTAAGTCATAATGGGTGATTCCTTTGACTTGTATGTCAATTTGATAAGTCTCAATTTTAGACTTGTTTGAATTGATATTGAGTCATAATGGGTGATTCCTTTGACTTGTATGTCAATTTGATGAGTTGACACATTTCATCTGTTTTGATTTAATTTCCTTTTTCAGTTGATATTAAGTTTATATTGGGTGATTCCAGTAAACTTTAATGTTGATTTGATAAGTTGGCTTTCAAATATTGTTTTGTTGATACTAGGTTGCAATGGGTGGTCCCATGCACATTTGTGTCGACTTGACAAATTTTATAAATGTTGTTTATAATTTATTACTATTAGTGTTTCGTCGTTGTGGAATTTATTTTAAAGTTTTCAATTTCTTTTGCGAACTTCAATTTTCATATATATGTTTAGGAAGCGTACGCTCTTACAACATATGTCATGACTTGTGTTCGTAAGTGCTATTTTGATAAAGCAGCTAGCTACTCTTTATTAAAGTGTTCTTACCTTTTTAAGTGGAGTATAAGCCTGCGTGGTTACCTCTATTTAAATTGATTTGGGGAATCTATTTACGAACTTTTTCTTTTCGTTTCTTTTCTAAAAATATCTATGTATGGTCGGATTTATTCTTCTATAATTTTACGTAAATATTTATTCCTCCTTCTTTTGCAAAATTACATATAGTTTATTATGCAAACGTTGTTACCTAAAACTTTCTACTTGTCTTTGGTTCTTTCACATTTTATAAAATAATTGTTGTTACCGTACTCCTTTACTCTACAACTCTTTTGGTCTTCCAAAATAAAATATATATTATTTGAGTTATCAAATTTTATACCTGCAAGGTTGTTTAGTTAACTAAAATCCATCGATTTCTGTTTTCTTAATGTTCTTAATTTAAAGTATTTTCTTTTGTCTCTTGGTTGTTTTGCAGTTTCGAGGACGAAACTCTTTTAAGGGGGAGTGATTGTAACACCCCGTAATTTTACCCTTTATTTTTGGTGTTTGTTTATTTTAAAATGGTATTTTCCTTTTCATAAAATAAATAATTTATTTATTTGAATTATTTTGGAACATGTTATGAAAATGTGTATATATATTTATATGTGGTGATATATTTATATATATATATATTTACTTATAATTTTAAGTTGTTATATTAGTTTCGTTATTTATTTGCGTTTTAGAATCCGTTTTATCGCGTAGCATTTTTGTAACGTTGTTGGACCGAATTAGTGATGAAATGTTGCATTGCTTGTGGCGTGTCATGCTAGCCGAAAATTAGCAATTAAGTTGTGGAGGATGAAGAGTTTTGGTGCGTGCTTATGAAGCTAACCTTTGAGTCTCTTGTAACTCCCTATTTAATTCCCCATTAATCCACCTTCATAATCACCTTTAAACCTTTGCTTTATAAGGTTATTAATCAGATGAGGCTGCTGCATTGTAACCCCCATTCTCGTCCAACCATTAGAGAGGAAGAGAAAGAGTTCTTCTCTCTTCTCGGTTTTCGTCCATTTCTGCACACCCATTTTCTTTGCATCATATCTCCTTCGTTTTTATCCGAATTGAGCGTGTGAGTAGTCAAAATCTATCTACTCGGAAAGATATTCTCGTGGTATAATTTGTTTTTGAAGAAAGGGGAAGACGCGACTGCAGTTTTTGCAATCAGACGAGTCATCCGGTTTTGTTCCTTGTGCACCTTCACGAAAATAACTATGCCGAGATCTAACCGTTGGATGCTCTTCAAATTTGGACAGAATGTTATATACATCTTGTTCTTTACTTTACCAGAGGATTTGGAACGAGCTTTTGATCACCGAAATCATGATCGGAGCAGAGCAGTGCAAAATAAGAGTTTCAACATTCAAGAAAAAGGTAACTAGCGTTATTCTAGTTCGATAGAGAATAGATTGTGAACTTAGGTTGTTAGAATCGCTTTAGAGAACATAGTATCATGCTAGGTGGAACTTAGAGGATTTTATGATTGAAGTTACATGTAGTTTCATGGTTGTTGGTGTTGTTTTCATACCTTGGATTGCTACTATAATCATCTTGTTAAGTTTTGTTGATTAGTTGTATCCTTGTTGTTTTGTGGTTGAATTGATTCATTGGTTCACTTGGGTTATCTTTGGATTTTGAGAAGTTGTCGTTGTTGATGAGATTTAGCCTCATGTGAGGATGATTGTGTTGTGTTAGGCATGTATGCTAAGTGTGTTAGAATAAGTTTTGGTTGATTTACTTGGATTGCTCTTGGAATCTTAGTTGTCGTTGTTGTTATTGGTGAAGTATGGATGTTTGTGGAAGTGCTTGGCGTGTGTGTCGATGTGTCATTGAGGTTGGAGTAGGCGTGGGTGGCTGGTGCTAGCCTCGAAGGAGTAGCGTGGGGTGGCTGTTGCGCGACCCGCGATGCTCGTCGCACCTCGCGACGAGGGGTCTGCCTCTTGAGTCTGTGCTGTTGCGTTTTTGTTTCCTTTTGGTCTACAGCTTGTGTACCTTTGCTTGAGTGGTTTAGATATGTATACTAAGGGTGTTTGAGTATTGTTTGGTCGACTTAAGTGTTACATTAAGGGTATGTGCCCTATGTTGTTGGGTGCCTATGGTTTGTTGGTTTGGAGTGTGTTGATGGCTTATGCTTTGTTGTGATATACGATTGAACCTTGTTGGTTAGTTGATTTGATTTGCTTGTATACCTTGCTGTGTATACATTTGAATGTTGGATTAGATGAATTTTGCTTGTATACCTTTCGTGTATACAATTGAATGTTGGAATAGATGGATCTTGGTATACCTTGTCGTGTATACATCGTATTTGGTTGGTTGATTGATCCTAGACGGATGGTCCTAGGAATTTGTGTTTGATTGACCCTATGAACGGTATGGTTCTAGGAGTTTGCGTTAGTTGATTTTAAGAACGGTATGGTTCTAGATATATGTGATCCTAAGAACGGTATGGTTCTAGGAATTTGTGCAATGATCCTAAGGGAGGCATGATCCTAGGAGTTTGTGCTTGATTATTCTAAGGGCGGTATGGTCCTAGAAATTTATGCTCGCTAACCTAAAGGCGGTATGGTCCTAGGCTTTGGTTACTAAACCGTGGGCGGTATGGTCCATTGGTTACTACGGGTGGTATGATCCGTAGATTATAGCTATTCGAAAAGGGCGGTATGGTTCCTCGAATATGCAACATAGGCCTTGTGCGGTATGGTCCAATGAGTCTACTTACAGGCGGTATGGTCTGTTATGTTTGAGCTTGTGGACCGCATTTGTTGCATTTGTTTGTAACGTTGACCGCATATGTTGAATGGTTGTCATTTGTACCTCGTAGTGAGTACGGTCGGTTGCTTATGTTAATTTGTACCTCATAGTGAGTACGGTCGGTTGCTTATGAATATTGTACCTCGTACTGAGTATGGTATCTTGATAATGTCTTCTTTGATGTTGCTTCTAATTTTTTTTTAAGTTCATTATCTGTTTCTATTTGAGCTGGGAGAACTGCTAGTTACTCCCCACTGATTGTGGAAGTTGTTGTATATTTTGCAGGTTATGTTGATGGGTTTCTCCTTTGGTTTGGGCTCGAGTTGAGTTGTGAGCATTAAAAAGCTAGGTGTTTTAGGTCTAGACTTTTAGTTAGTTGAAGAGTTAGTTTTCTCTTTTGTTATTACTCTAATTAATTTAATTTATTTATACTATTTACTTACGTTGGTTTATCACTTAGTTATGTAATCGCATTTCTTGTAGTAGTGACATTCCCAGAAGACGATGTTTCCGCCATCGTCCTATTAATACTATTATTATTTCTTTCGTTTCCGCTTTGAAATTCTGGGGTGTTACACTTTTAGAGAGAGAAAGGAGAGAGAGAGAGAGTATTATGGCAGAATAACAGTACTACGCTCTGAAAAACGTACCTTTGCCCTGATTTCAAGGACTATTTATAGTGTCTGAAATGACTGTTGTACTTTGTCACCCTAATTTGGGAGCATCTGATTGGCTAAGCAATACTGTTGTGACACGTGGAAATTACTGACTGAAGGACACACCTCACCCTTTTACACCGAAATGCTCTTTACCTTTACTAGGCCTAAGTAGAATTTGGGCCATAAGAAGGGTTTTAGTACACCTTTTTCCTCAGAAAAGTGTACTTTAGTCCATACAATCTCATGACCCATGTATTTTACCAGAAAGGGGAAAATGCCACGTGTCACCTTTATAGCCATTGATTTTTAGGCTACAACATTTGCCCCTTAAAAAAGGAGTTCACCATTTGAGGCGCCAAGACGGTTGGTATCCTCTTTTAACTGACGAGAATTTCCCTTCTTTTCAAGATGAAAAGGGCGCCGTTTATCCTGTCTCACCAGGTCAACCCTCAAGGGTATTTGGCATGCAACGGTTATTTTTACTGGAAGAGGAGGTCACTTTCACCCCTCTATAAATATGTCCCTTTGTCATTTCTGAAATCACTTTTACATCTTGGAGAGATTTTTTAGAGAGAGACTCTGCCCCATTTTTTCAGAGTTTTTAGAGAGAGAAAAAGTCTTCGTCCAAATTCCTACTAAGTACTTTCAATTCGTCCAAGGTTCCGTCCAGCTCGTCCAAACTGTTCATCCAAGCACCTTCAACAGGTATCCTTTCCCTCTGTTTACTTATCTTGTATTTTCACACATTTTTTAAGAAAAATGAATTCGTCTTCTTCATCGAATATCCTCGGCCGCTCAAGGGCTGGTCTTGACCCTAGAACATAGAGCCTTTCTTCTTCGGCACATTCTAGAGTTGGGCCTATCTCGGCCAGCCATGCATTTTTTTATTTTGGACATGGACGGCAAAGTCAGACGACCCAGTCTTTACCTGTGCAAGGTAATCTGGCGCGCGTCAAGCAAATAGCTAGCATTAGACGAGGGGTAAACCTTCCGGCCTCCAGCTCAGAGATGGAGGCATCAACTAGACGAATTCCTACTAACGGGGAGCGCGAAGTTCAAAGCGCCCGACTAGCAAATCAAAACACTTCCCCTGGAAGCGTCCAGGAGGAAAGTATTCCCAGAGAGTCTCTAGAACTCAGCCCGTCCGGACATGATATGGCTACGGACGAGGCCCACGAGGTGGAGGTCTCCTCTAGTCCGTCTATCGACTCAGAGGAGCCGTCCACCACTTCTTCCGAAAGAAGGCGCCGGCTGGGCCCCTTATCTGACCCTAGATTCATTCTAGATGACAACAATTGGCTAGGACGAGTAGGTCCTGACCTCAAACACTTTTCCTCGGCTATGCCTATGCTGGGGTACCGTTTTGTTCTTCCTGGCCGAGAGGACACTATACTTAGTGCTCCTTCCGGCCATTTTGCTATTTATCGGCTAGCTTTGGATGCCGAGTTGCGATTTCCCTTGCATCGCTTCATCAGCCGCCTTCTTCAATACTACAACATTGGCCATAACCAACTTGCCCCAAATTCTTGGCAAAACATCCAGACCTTCTTAGCTGATTGCGAGCTAAAAGGTGTTGATCCTTCGCTAGCCGCCTTCTCCCAAATTCATTATGTGTCTAAGGTTCCAAGAACGGTGGACGGAGCCTGGTTCAGCGTATGCAATCGTCTTGGGACAAAACGTCCAAGATGCATGCCTGGAAGGCCGAATTTCTGTTCGTCCAGGCGCCTAATGAAGCCGTGGCAAGACGGTACCAGTACTTTAGCCGGGCCACCACCAACACTGGACGAACAACGTACTACTTAGAGCTGGAGAGCACTTCAGCCGAAGAAATGATGGAATACTGCAGAGTATCGGAGTATTCCATCAATAATTTCTGCTTTAAGGGTCCGTCCAACTGGATCCCCTTCAAGGAGATGTTTTATAATGATAACTTCTTGGTCGCCGCCGGCTTGTGGGGGGCCGAGGATAGAGGTATAACTTGCTATTTTTTCTAAGTAATGCTTTCGTCCAATGACAACATCAATCTAATTATGCTTTTTCTTCTCATATAGATTCGGCCAGAGCAGCGCTTAAGAAGTCTTGGACGGGTGACATAAGCATGTCCAAGTTTACAGACTCCCTATGGAAAGAGTTTAGCAAATCTGGCTCTGAAAAGAGGACGGATACTTTAGTAAACACTTAGCAATAATATTTTTTTTTTGTGGACGAACCCTCTCTTAAAGAAGCATCGTCCTGGGGTAACTTGGCCGGCTTTCTTTAAGCCACGAGACTCGTCCAATAGTGAACATGGCGAACTCTTGGACGAGTGCTATTGTTTAGACGGATCTTACCCCAAAGAGGAACTCGGCCAAGACTCTGTACCTTTCTAGGAGGGAAGTCGTCCAGAATTTATTGGCCGGCTTCCTTCCGCAGAGGATATCCTTTTATTTTATTTTTTAGCCTTTGTTGGACAGGCTCCCTATTTAACAGAGCTCCGTCTATACTAGAGCTGTACCATCCATGGTCGGTTACCTTTTTCTTTCTCTGGCCGCTGATATTTTTACTTGTTTCTTTTTCAGAAAAATGCCCCAACGTCCAAGGCGTTGGCAGAGAAGGCGGCTTCAAAGAAGAAGCCGGCCGCGACCTCCCCCCAAAAAATCCAAGGGCTTCACTGCCAAAAAATAAAAAACCCTCTCGGCCTGTGCCCAAGGTCGTGATTTCTATTCCGGCCGAGGATGACCCTTCTACTACTGAGGAGAGAGCCTTGGTCGCTTACGCCGGCCCCGTCGATCCAACTATCCCCCTTACTTTCGAGCAACCGGACGCGGTTATTCACTTGGACGGGACAGGGAATCAATCTACCCAGTCGAACGCG